>NW_027597825.1:0-64329 GCF_964194155.1 Cetorhinus maximus | reverse complement strand
TCTCTCCCGCTGCTCACTCTCTCCCCACTGCTCACTCTCTCCTGCCGCTCGCTCTCTTTCCAGCTGCTCACTCTCTCCCACTGCTCACTCTCTCTCCCGCCGCTCACTCTCTCTCCCGCTGCTCACTCTCTCTCCTGCCGCTCAATCTCTCTCCCGCTGCTCACTCTCTCCCGCCGCTCCCTCTCTCCCGCTGCTCACTCTCTCCCGTTGCTCACTCTCTCTCCTGATGCTCACTCTCACCCGCTGCTCACTCTCTCCCGCTGCTCACTCTCTCTCCCACTGCTCACGCTCTCCCTCTGCTCACTCTCTCTCGCTGCTCACTCTCTCTCCCGCCGCTCACTCTCTCTCCCGCTGCTCACTCTCTCTCCCGCTGCTCACTCTCACTCCTGCAGCTTAATCTCTCCCGCTGCTCACTCTCTCCTGGTGCTCACTCTCTCCCGCCGCTCGATCTCTTTCCCACCGCACACTCTCTCCTGCTGCTCACTCTCTCTCCCGCTGCTCACTCTCTCTCCCGCTGCTCACTCTCTCCCGCTGTTCACACTCTCTCCCGGTGCTCACTCTCTCCCGCTGCTCACTCTCTCCCGCTGCTCACTCTCTCTCTCGCTGCTCACTCTCTCCCGCTGCTCACACTCTCTCCCGCTGCTCACTCTCTCCCACTGCTCACTCTCTCCCTCCGCTCACTCTCTCTCCCGCAGCTCATTCTCTCTCCCCCTGCTCACTGTATCTCCCGCCGCTCACTTTCTCTCCCGCTGCTCACTCTCTCTCCCGCCGCTCACTCTCTCTCCCGCTGCTCACTCTCTCTCCCGCTGCTCACTATCTCTCCCGCCGCTCACTCTCCCGCCGCTCACTATCTCTCACGCTGCTGAATCTCTCTCCCGCTGCTCACTCTCTCTCCCGCTGTTCACTCTCTCCCGCCGCTCACTCTCTCCCGCCGCTCAGTCTCTCTCCCGCCGCTCACTCTCTCCAGCTGCTCACTCTCTCTCCCGCTGCTCACTCTCACTCCCGCTGCTCACTCTCTCTCCCGCTGCTCATCACTCTCCCGCTGCTCACTCTCTCTCCCGCTGCTCACTCTCTCTCCAGCTGCTCACTCTCTCCCACTGCTCACTCTCTCACCCGCCGCTCACTCTCTCTCCCGCCGCTCACTCTCTCTCCCGCTGCTCAGTTTCTCTCCCGCTGCTCACTCTCTCTCCCGCCGCTCACTCTCTCCCGCTGCTCAATCTCTCTCCCGCTGCTCACTCTCTCTCCCGCCGCTCACTCTCTCTCCCGCCGCTAACTCTCTCTCCCGCCGCTCACTCTCTCTCCCGCCGCTCACTCTCTCTCCCGCCGCTCACTCTCTCTCCCGCTATTCACTCTCTCTCCCGCTGTTCACTCTCTCCCGCCGCTCACTCTCTCCCTTCGCTCAGTCTCTCTCCCGCCGCACACTCTCTCCAGCTGCTCACTCTCTCTCCCGCTGCTCACTCTCACTCCCGCTGCTCACTCTCTCTCCCGCTGCTCACTCAGTCTCCTGCCTCTCACTCTCTCTCCCGCCGCTCACTCTCTCTCCTGCAGCTCACTCTCTCTCCCGCCGCTCACTCTCTCCCGCTGTTCACACTCTGTCCCGCTGCTCACTCTCTCCCGCTGCTCACTCTCTCTCCCGCAGCTCACTCTCTCTCCCCCTGCTCACTGTCTCTCCCGCCGCTCACTCTCTCTCCCGCTGCTCGCTCTCTCTCCCGCTGCTCACTCTCTCTCCCGCCGCTCACTCTCCCGCCGATCACTCTCTCTCCCGCTGCTCACTCTCTCTCCCGCTGCTCACTCTCTCTCCCGCTGCTCACTCTCTCCCGCCGCTCAGTCTCTCTGCCGCCGCTCAGTCTCTCTCCCGCCGCTCACTCTCTCCAGCTGCTCACTCTCTCTCCCGCCGCTCACTCTCCCGCCGCTCACTCTCTCTCCCGCTGCTCACTCTCTCCCGCTGCTCACTCTCTCCCGCTTCTCACTCTGTCTCCCGCTGCTCACTCTCTCCCGCTGCTCACACTCTCTCCCGCTGCTCACTCTCTCCCTCCGCTCACTCTCTCTCCCGCAGCTCATTCTCTCTCTCCCTGCTCACTGTCTCTCCCGCCGCTTACTTTCTCTCCCGCTGCTCACTCTCTCTCCCGCCGCTCACTCTCTATCCCGCTGCTCACTCTCTCTCCCGCTGCTCACTCTCTCTCCCGCTGCTCACTCTCTCTCCCGCTGTTGACTCTCTCCCGCCGCTCACTCTCTCCCGCCGCTCACTCTCTCTCCCGCTGCTGAATCTCTCTCCCGCTGCTCACTCTGTCCCGCTGCTCACTCTCTCTCCCGCTGCTCACTCTCTCTCCCGCTGCTCACTCTCTCCCGCTGCTTACTCTCTCCTGCTGCTGAATCTCTCTCCCGCTGCTCAATCTCTCCCGCTGCTCACTCTCTCTCCCGCCGCTAACTCTCTCTCCCGCTGCTCACTCTCTCTCCCGTTGCTCACTCTCTCCCGCTGCTCACTCTCTCCCGCTGCTCACTCTCTCCCGCTGCTCACTCTCTCCCGCTGCTCACTCTCTCCCGCTGCTCACACTCTCTCCCGCTGCTCACTCTCTCCCGCCGCTCACTCCCTCTCCCGCTGCTCACTCTCTCTCCCGCTGCTCATTCTCTCTCCCGCTGCTCACTCTCTCCCGCTGCTCACTGTCTCTCCCGCTGCTCACTCTCTCTCCCGCTGTTCACTCTCTCCCGCCGCTCACTCTCTCTCGCGCTGCTCACTCTCTCTCCCGCCGCTAACTCTCTCTCCCGCTGCTCACTCTCTCCCACTGCTCACTCTCTCCCGCCGCTCGCTCTCTTTCCAGCTGCTCACTCTCTCCCACTGCTCACTCTCTCTCCCGCCGCTCACTCTCTCTCCCGCTGCTCACTCTCTCTCCTGCCGCTCAATCTCTCTCCCGCTGCTCACTCTCTCCCGCCGCTCACTCTCTCCCGCTGCTCACTCTCTCCCGTTGCTCACTCTCTCTCCTGCTGCTCACTCTCACCCGCTGCTCACTCTGTCCTGCTGCTCACTCTCTCTCCCACTGCTCACGCTCTCCCTCTGCTCACTCTCTCTCGCTGCTCACTCTCTCTCCCGCCGCTCACTCTCTCTCCCGCTGCTCACTCTCTCTCCCGCTGCTCACTCTCACTCCTGCAGCTTAATCTCTCCCGCTGCTCACTCTCTCCTGCTGCTCACTCTCTCCCGCCGCTCGATCTCTTTCCCGCCGCACACTCTCTCCTGCTGCTCATTCTCTCTCCCGCTGCTCACTCTCTCTCCCGCTGCTCACTCTCTCCCGCTTTCACACTCTCTCCCGGTGCTCACTCTCTCCCGCTGCTCACTCTCTCCCGCTGCTCACTCTCTCTCTCGCTGCTCACTCTCTCCCGCTGCTCACACTCTCTCCCGCTGCTCACTCTCTCCCTCCGCTCACTCTCTCTCCCGCAGCTCATTCTCTCTCCCCCTGCTCACTGTATCTCCCGCCGCTCACTTTCTCTCCCGCTGCTCACTCTCTCTCCCGCCGCTCACTCTCTCTCCCGCTGCTCACTCTCTCTCCCGCTGCTCACTATCTCTCCCGCCGCTCACTCTCCCGCCGCTCACTATCTCTCACGCTGCTGAATCTCTCTCCCGCTGCTCACTCTCTCTCCCGCTGTTCACTCTCTCCCGCCGCTCACTCTCTCCCGCCGCTCAGTCTCTCTCCCGCCGCTCACTCTCTCCAGCTGCTCACTCTCTCTCCCGCTGCTCACTCTCACTCCAGCTGCTCACTCTCTCTCCCGCTGCTCACTCTCACTCCCGCTGCTCACTCTCTCTCCCGCTGCTCATCACTCTCCCGCTGCTCACTCTCTCCCGCCGCTCACTCTCTCTCCCGCTGCTCACTCTCTCCCGCTGCTCACTCTCTCTCCCGCTGCTCACTCTCTCTCCAGCTGCTCACTCTCTCTCCCGCAGCTTACTCTCTCCCGCTGCTCACTCTCTCCGCTGCTCAATTTCTCTCCGCTGCTCAATCTCTCCCGCTGCTCAATCTCTCTCCCGCTGCTCACTCTCCACCGCTGCTCACTCTCTCTCCCGCTGCTCACTCTCTCCCGCTGCTCACTCTCTCTCCCGCTGCTCTCTCTCTCCCGCTGCTCACTCTCTCCCGCCGCTCACTCTCTCCCGCTGCTCACTCTCTCCCGCTGCTCACTCTCTCCCGCCGCTCACTCTCTCCCGCTGCTCACTCTCTCCCGCCGCTCACTCTCTCCCGCTGCTCACTCTCTCCCTGCTGCTCACTCTCTCCCGCTGCTCACTCTCTCCTGCTGCTCACTCTCTCCCGCTGCTCACTCTCTCCTGCTGCTCACTCTCTCCCGCTGCTCACTCTCTCTCCCGCTGCTCTCTCTCTCCCGCTGCTCACTCTCTCCCGCCGCTCACTCTCTCCCGCTGCTCACTCTCTCCCGCTGCTCACTCTCTCCCGCTGCTCACTCTCTCCTGCTGCTCACTCTCTCCCGCTGCTCTCTCTCTCCCGCCGCTCACTCTCTCTCCCGCGGCTCACTCTCTCCCGCCGCTCGCTCTCTTTCCAGCTGCTCACTCTCTCCCACTGCTCACTCTCTCTCCCGCCGCTCACTCTCTCTCCCGCTGCTCACTCTCTCTCCTGCCGCTCAATCTCTCTCCCGCTGCTCACTCTCTCCCGCCGCTCACTCTCTCCCGCTGCTCACTCTCTCCCCGTTGCTCACTCTCTCTCCTGCTGCTCACTCTCACCCGCTGCTCACTCTGTCCCGCTGCTCACTCTCTCTCCCACTGCTCACGCTCTCCCTCTGCTCACTCTCTCTCGCTGCTCACTCTCTCTCCCGCCGCTCACTCTCTCTCCCGCTGCTCACTCTCTCTCCCGCTGCTCACTCTCACTCCTGCAGCTTAATCTCTCCCGCTGCTCACTCTCTCCTGCTGCTCACTCTCTCCCGCCGCTCGATCTCTTTCCCGCCGCACACTCTCTCCCGCTGCTCACTCTCTCTCCCGCTGCTCACTCTCTCCCGCTTTCACGCTCTCTCCCGGTGCTCACTCTCTCCCGCTGCTCACTCTCTCCCGCTGCTCACTCTCTCTCTCGCTGCTCACTCTCTCCCGCTGCTCACACTCTCTCCCCGCTGCTCACTCTCTCCCTCCGCTCACTCTCTCTCCCGCAGCTCATTCTCTCTCCCCCTGCTCACTGTATCTCCCGCCGCTCACTTTCTCTCCCGCTGCTCACTCTCTCTCCCGCCGCTCACTCTCTCTCCCGCTGCTCACTCTCTCTCCCGCTGCTCACTATCTCTCCCGCCGCTCACTCTCCCGCCGCTCACTATCTCTCACGCTGCTGAATCTCTCTCCCGCTGCTCACTCTCTCTCCCGCTGTTCACTCTCTCCCGCCGCTCACTCTCTCCCGCCGCTCAGTCTCTCTCCCGCCGCTCACTCTCTCCCGCTGCTCACTCTCTCTCCCGCTGCTCACTCTCTCTCCAGCTGCTCACTCTCTCTCCCGCTGCTCACTCTCTCACCCGCCGCTCACTCTCTTCTCCCGCTGCTCACTCTCTCTCCCGCTGCTCACTCTCACTCCCGCAGCTTACTCTCTCCCGCTGCTCTCTCTGTCTCCCGCTGCTCACTCTCTCCCGCTGCTCACTCTCTCCCGCTGCTCACTCTCTCCCGCTGCTCACTCTCTCCCGCTGCTCACTCTCACTCCCGCAGCTTACTCTCTCCCGCTGCTCTCTCTGTCTCCCGCTGCTCACTCTCTCCCGCCGCTCGCTCTCTTTCCGCTGCTCACTCTCTCCTGCTGCTCACTCTCTCTCCCGCTGCTCACTCTCTCTCCCGCTGCTCACTGTCTCTCCCGCTGCTCACTCTCTCTCCCGCTGCTCTCTCTCTCCCGCTGCTCACTCTCTCCCGCCGCTCACTCTCTCCCGCTGCTCACTCTCTCCCGTTGCTCACTCTCTCTCCTGCTGCTCACTCTCTCCCGCTGCTCACTCTCTCTCGCCGCTCACTCTCTCTCCCGCTGCTCACTCTCTCCCGCCGCTCACTCTCTCTCCCGCGGCTCACTCTCTCCCGCCGCTCGCTCCCTTTCACGCCGCTCACTCTCTCCCGCTGCTCACTCTCCCGCCGCTCGCTCTCTTTCCGCTGCTCACTCTCTCCTGCTGCTCACTCTCTCTCCCGCTGCTCACTCTCTCTCCCGCTGCTCAATCTCTCCCGCTGTTCACACTCTGTCCCGCTGCTCACTCTCTCCCGCTGCTCACTCTCTCCCGCTGCTCACTCTCTCTCCCGCAGCTCACTCTCTCTCCCCCTGCTCACTCTCTCTCCCGCCGCTCACTCTCTCTCCCGCTGCTCAGTTTCTCTCCCGCTGCTCACTCTCTCTCCCGCCGCTCACTCTCTCCCGCTGCTCAATCTCTCTCCCGCCTGCCTCACTCTCTCTCCCGCCCGCTCACTCTCTCGCTCACTCTCTCTCCCGCCGCTCACTCTCTCTCCCGCCGCTCACTCTCTCTCCCGCCGCTCACTCTCTCTCCCGCTATTCACTCTCTCTCCCGCTGTTCACTCTCTCCCGCCGCTCACTCTCTCCCTTCGCTCAGTCTCTCTCCCGCCGCACACTCTCTCCAGCTGCTCACTCTCTCTCCCGCTGCTCACTCTCACTCCCGCTGCTCACTCTCTCTCCCGCTGCTCACTCAGTCTCCTGCCTCTCACTCTCTCTCCCGCCGCTCACTCTCTCTCCTGCAGCTCACTCTCTCTCCCGCCGCTCACTCTCTCCCGCTGTTCACACTCTGTCCCGCTGCTCACTCTCTCCCGCTGCTCACTCTCTCTCCCGCAGCTCACTCTCTCTCCCCCTGCTCACTGTCTCTCCCGCCGCTCACTCTCTCTCCCGCTGCTCGCTCTCTCTCCCGCTGCTCACTCTCTCTCCCGCCGCTCACTCTCCCGCCGATCACTCTCTCTCCCGCTGCTCACTCTCTCTCCCGCTGCTCACTCTCTCTCCCGCTGCTCACTCTCTCCCGCCGCTCAGTCTCTCTGCCGCCGCTCAGTCTCTCTCCCGCCGCTCACTCTCTCCAGCTGCTCACTCTCTCTCCCGCCGCTCACTCTCCCGCCGCTCACTCTCTCTCCCGCTGCTCACTCTCTCCCGCTGCTCACTCTCTCCCGCTTCTCACTCTGTCTCCCGCTGCTCACTCTCTCCCGCTGCTCACACTCTCTCCCGCTGCTCACTCTCTCCCTCCGCTCACTCTCTCTCCCGCAGCTCATTCTCTCTCTCCCTGCTCACTGTCTCTCCCGCCGCTTACTTTCTCTCCCGCTGCTCACTCTCTCTCCCGCCGCTCACTCTCTCTCCCGCTGCTCACTCTCTCTCCCGCTGCTCACTCTCTCTCACGCTTCTGAATCTCTCTCCCGCTGCTCACTCTCTCTCCCGCTGTTGACTCTCTCCCGCCGCTCACTCTCTCCCGCCGCTCACTCTCTCTCCCGCTGCTGAATCTCTCTCCCGCTGCTCACTCTGTCCCGCTGCTCACTCTCTCTCCCGCTGCTCACTCTCTCTCCCGCTGCTCACTCTCTCTCCAGCTGCTCACTCTCTCACCCACCCCTCACTCTCTCTCCCGCTGCTCACTTTCACTCCCGCAGCTTACTCTCTCCCGCTGCTCACTCTGTCTCCCGCTGCTCACTCTCTCCCGCTGCTTACTCTCTCCTGCTGCTGAATCTCTCTCCCGCTGCTCAATCTCTCCCGCTGCTCACTCTCTCTCCCGCCGCTAACTCTCTCTCCCGCTGCTCACTCTCTCTCCCGTTGCTCACTCTCTCCCGCTGCTCACTCTCTCCCGCTGCTCACTCTCTCCCGCCGCTCACTCTCTCCCGCTGCTCACTCTCTCTCACGCTGCTCACTCTCTCTCCCGCCGCTCACTGTCTCTCCCGCCGCTCACTCTCTCTCCCGTTCCTCACACTCTCTCCCGCTGCTCACTCTCTCTCCCGCTGCTCACACTCTCCCCCTGGTCACTCTCTCTCCCGCCGCTCACTCTCTCTCCCGCTGCTCAATAACTCTCCAGCCGCTCAATCTCTCTCCTGCCGCTCAATCTCTCTCCTGCCGCTCAATCTCTCTCCTGCTGCTCACCCTCTCCCGCTGCTCATTCTCTTTCGCCGCTCACTATCTCCCACTGCTCACTCTCTCCCGCTGCTCACTCTCTCCCGCTGCTCACTCTCTCCCGCTGCTCACTCTCTCCCGCTGCTCACTCTCTCTCCCACTGCTCACTCTCTCCCGCTGCTCACTCTCTCCCGCCGCTCGCTTTCTTTCCCGCCGCTCACTCTCTCACGCTGCTCACTCTCTCTCCCGCTGCTCACTCTCTCCCGCTGCTCACTCTCTCTCCCCCTGCTCACTCTCTCTCCCACTGCTCACTCTCTCCCGCTGCTCACTCTCTCCCGCCGCTCGCTTTCTTTCCCGCCGCTCACTCTCTCCTGCTGCTCACTCTCTCCCGCCGCTCGCTCTCTTTCCCGCCGCTCACTCTCTCCCGCTGCTCACTCTCTCCCGCTGCTCACTCTCTCCCGCTGCTCACTCTCTCTCCCGCTGCTCACTCTCTCTCCCGCTGCTCACTCTCTCTCCCGCTGCTCACTCTCTCTCCCCCTGCTCACTGTCTCTCCCGCCGCTTACTACCTCTCCCGCTTCTCACACTCCCCCTATTCTCACTCTCTCCTGCTGCTCACTCTCTCCCGCTTCTCACTCTCTCTCCCGCTGCTCACTCTCTCTCCCGCTGATCGTTCTCTCTCCCGCTGCTAACTCAGTCTCCCGCTGCTCACTCTCTCTCCCGCTGCTTACTCTCTCTCCCGCCGCTCACTCTCTCTCCCGCGGCTCACTCTCTCTCCCGCTGCTCACTCTCTCGCCCGCTGCTCACTCTCTCCCGCTGCTCACTCTCTCTCCCGCCGCTCACTCTCTCTCCCGCCGCTCACTCTCTCTCCTGCTGCTCACTCTCTCCTGCTGCTCACTCTCTCTCGCTGCTCAATCTCTCTCCCGCTGCTCACTCTCTCCTGCTGCTCACTCTCTCTCCCGCTGCTCACTCTCTCCTGCTGCTCACTCTCTCCCGCTGCTCAATCTCTCTCCCTCTTATCACTCTCTCTCGCTCCTCAATCTCTCTCCCGCTGCTCACTCTCTCTCCCGCTGCTCACTCTCCCCCGCTGCTCACTCGCTCTACCTCTGCTCACTCTCTCCCACTGCTCACTCTCTCTCCCGCCGCTCACTCTCTCTCCCGCCGCTCACTCTCTCTCCCGCTGCTCACTCTCTCCCGCCCCTCACTGTCTCCCACTGCTCACTCTCTCCCACTGCTCACTCTCTTTCCAGCTGCTCACTCTCTCCCACTGCTCACTCTCTCTCCCGCTGCTCACTCTCTCTCCCGCTGCTCACTCTCTCTCCAGCTGCTCACTCTCTCTCCCGCTGCTCACTGTCTCTCCCGCTGCTCACTCTCTCCCGCTGCTCGCTCTCTCTCCCGCCGCTCACTCTCTCTCCCGCCGCTCACTCTCTCTCCCGCCGCTCACTCTCTCGCCCTCCGCTCACTCTCTCTCCTGCTGCTCACTCTCTCCCGCTGCTCACGCTCTCTCCCGCCGCTCACTCTCTTTCTTGCCGCTCACTCTCTCTCCCACTGCTCACTCTCTCCCGCTGCTCACTCTCTCCCGCTGCTCACTCTCTCCCGCTGCTCACTCTCTCCCGCTGCTCACTCTCTCCCGCTGCTCACTCTCTCCTGCTGCTCACACTCTCTCCTGCTTCTCACTCTCTCCCGCTGCTCACTCTCTCTCCCGCTGCTCACTCTCTCCCTCTGCTCACACTCTCTCCCGCTGCTCACACTCTCTCCCGCTGCTCACTCTCTCTCCCGATGCTCACTCTCTCTCCCGCTGCTCACTCTCTCTCCCGCAGCTCACTCTCTCTCCCGCTGTACACTGAAATTATAATTACCACCCCCATTGGACGTAAATTCTCATTGTAACACCAACCTCAGAACTAAACCTCTCTAACTATAAAACCCCTTTCATAGTTCCAGTTTTATTAGTAATATAAACCTGTTGCTTGGTAGCTGTTAGATAGGTGTCAGCTTTCACCCCACTTCTTGAATGCTCTGTTCAACAAATACAAATGCACGCTATCTCTCTTACACATCAAAACTAGTCCCCATCAAAGCCCCCGGAGCAGTTGGCTTTAATCCAGTTAAGACACAACCACAGACCAAACTTCTATTTTAATAGAAATTATTTTTCCAAAATATTACATACATTAATAGCTGCATGAGAATATTTAAGAAGGAAATAGATCGATGTCTCGACTCTAAAGGCCTTAAGGGGTATGGGGAGAGAGCGGGAGTACGGAGTTGTGATAAAGGATCAGCCATGATTGTATTGAGTGGTGTCGCAGGCTCAAAGGGCTGAGGTTTCCTGCTCTCCTTTGCTATATTTCTATGTGAGAGAGGGTTTGTGTCCGGCTCACCCCCAGACTCACCCCCACCCATACCCTAACTATTCCCCTCCGCCTGGGTATACCCTCATCACCTCAACTATCCCCCCATCCCCCGGACCAGCCCACAACCCCGACTGACAACCCTCCCAACTCCTGAATATCCCCTGACACCACCCCCACCAACCACCTGACACCCCCTCCGCCCAACCCTCCTGACCATCTGGCCCCCATCCCCCTGACTAGCCCCACCACCCCAACTACCCTCCCACCACCCTGACTACCCACCCAACCCCCTGACTACCCCCTGCCCTCCCACGTCACCGACCACCTGACTCCTCCCTGAACACCTGACCTCCCATATCCTGAACCCCTCACCCATTTACCGACTTACAACACTTACACTCACCTTCTCCCTGGCCTCCCACAGGGGCTAGGACCTGGTTTGTGGCAACTCGTGCTGTAAGAGGGTGTAGGGGGGTTGGGGGGTGGGGGGTGGGGGTGGTGGTGGGTGCATGCAGGGCGGGGGGCTTCACATCCCCTGACGCTGCTGTCTGCACTTTAAGGAATCCCGACTAGTTGCATTGCACATTTAGCACCAGGACCAGGTCGGAATCAGTGCAAGAAATATGCATCTCCCCACCTGGGTAAGTAAAAAGGAGTGAAGTTGCAATCCAATAGCGATTGCCACGCTACAAAAACTCGGGTTTAATGTCTCCTCACTATCAATATTTAGCCTATCCAGCATTTCCACGATCTCCTCTCTCACTATGACTTTGGCAGCACCTTCTTCCTTCATAAAGACAGATGTTATGCCCTCATCTGGTTCCCTCTGCTACGATGCATAAACCCCAACGATGTCATTAATCTGCTCCATCATTCCTCTCAGCAATTGTTTTTGCTATTTATATACCTGTCAATGACTTTCGGATTCCCTTTTATGTTAGCTGCCGATCTCTTCTCATGCTCTCTCTCTCTCTCTCTCTCTCTTTGCATCTCTGATCTCCTTTTTCACTTTTCCTCTGAAATCCACGTTTAGTCGTGTTTTTTTTCTTCCCCCCCTCCTTCGTTCTGGGCCCATGAGTTTCAGGGAAATCCAGTCATCCGAATTCTCTCTTCTCTCCAGTACTTCAAAACGTTTAAGATCCGCGTTGTTCTGGTTGGAGTCGAAGTGTGGACTGTAAATAAGATCCCAGTGAAAGCCAATCTACAAGTGACTCTGGACCAATTCGTCCAGTGGAGACAAACAGATCTTCTACCGCGAATGCCCAATGACAATACCCAGCTCATCGCGTGAGTATCTGACACCGGACGCTCTCAAAACAAACGAACCTGGGCAAGAGGTGGTTTTTGTTTTTTTTCCCTTTGATTGTTCCTAAAAAGGGGAACATGTTGCCAAAGCATTTTGTCATCCATCAAACAGGAGAAATGCAAGAATATCAAATTTCACCACTGCAGGAGAAAAGTATCCTGATTGGTTGGCAAGTTGACTCTGATTCGCCAAGGTGTTGCTATGGAGAAAGCAACAGGTACCTAGAGACTCCCAATACTTCTGGGTAATTCAAAAAGGTGCAAGGCTTAAACATATTTTTTGTTTTTGTCAATAATTTATATAGATTCTTCTTTTCCCACCTATTTCCATTATTTTTAAATCTACAACTAATACTTTGTCAGTCTTTCCACCCCACCCCACTAGAGCTGTACCTTGAGTGTCCTGCCATCCATTCTTAATTAGCACATTTTCCTAGATAATATCACCACCTTCAACACCTCTTTGATCCTTTTGTCTGTGACATCTTTTGATTATCTGCTCCTATCACTGCTTGCTTGTCCCTACAACCACCCCCCCCACTCAACTTCTCTCTCCCCAACCTTAAACCAGTTTATATTTCACCCCTCTCCTAACTATACTCAGTTCTGCCGAAGGGTCGTGAGGACTCGAAACGTCAACTGTTTTCTTCTCGGCCGATGCTGCCAGACCTGCTGAGTTTTTCCAGGTAATTCTGTTTTTGTTTTGGATTTCCAGCATCCGCAGTAGCTTTTAGCTTTTTGTTTTTATCTCTGTGTTTAATTGACTGCCACCTCTCTTCAAGAAATGCCCTCTCTGAAGAAGTACTGTTCTGTTCTCCGACAGGATTTCCGTCTGTCTCTTCTGCCCTGCTCACCTTCATTGCTTTCCATTTCTCTCCTGGTGTTTGACAAGGTGTTTACTAAAACCCGCTTTCACAGCCATATCTCCTTTCTCAGTGACTGTCTCCGTCTCCGACTTACCCTACGTGGATTTCAACTGAAATTCCATCCCTCATGTTTCGAACCCACCCAGGATTACAGGTATCTCCGGGACATAAAACGTTTCTCGGACTGCTGTTCCCGTCGCATCCTGAGATCCACACTCAGTGCCATGCACCGCCATATGAACACACTCGACCTCTCCCTCCAGCAGCACCGACTCACCCTATTTCAAAGCCCGCGTGCCCCCAGTTTCATTTTATTCTTCGTCTCATCCGACGCCTCAACAAGAAACTTTGTCTCTTTCTCTCAAGTGCTAAGGAACGCAAGCTCCAACAACTCATCGACACCAACACCCATCTGGGACCCTCCACCCCTGCTTGTCCCTCCGTCCCCACCCCATCTTCCAATCCCAGCTCCGGCCGCGTATTCACTATACCCCCTGACCTTCCCCTCTCCGATGCTGAACGTTCAGTGCTCAGCAAAGGACTTAGTTTCATACCCTTACACCCTCATCTCAATGAATTTCGGGCTCGGCACGATGCTGAACTCTTCTTCCGCCGTCTTCGTCTCCGTGCTCACTTCTTTGGGCAGGAGTCCTCTCCCCGTTCAACGGATCCTTTTGCCCACCTCCAATATTCTCCCTCCACCTGGACCCCTCCCTCTGGATTCTTACCTTCTCTTGATCTTTTCATTGAGAACTGTCGGTGTGACATTAGCCGTCTCAATTTCTCTGCTCCTCTCACCCATTCTAACCTGTCTCTCTCTGAACTCACTGCACTCCGTTCTCTCAGGTCCAACCCCAACATTGTCATCAAACCCGCTGACAAGGGTGGTGCTGTTGTTGTCTGGCGCACTGACCTCTACCTCGCGGAGGCTGAGCGTCAACTCGCAGACACTTCCTCCTACCTCTCCCTGGACCATGACCCCACCACGGAACATCAAGCCATTGTTTCCAGGACTGTCACTGACCTCATCTCCTCTGGAGATCTTCCTTCCACAGCTTCCAACTTGATAGTCGCCCAACCTCAGACGGCGCGCTTCTACCTCCTACCCAAAATCCACAAACAGAACTGTCCTGGCAGACCGATCGTGTCAGCCTGTTCCTGCCCCACGGAACTCATTTCTCGTTATCTTGACTCCCTTCTCTCTCCCCTTGTCCAGTCCCTTCCCACCTACATCCGTGATTCCTCTGACACCTTACGTCACATCAACAATTTCCAGTTCCCTGGCCCTAACCGCTTCCTCTTCACCATGGACGTCCAATCCCTCTACACCTCCATCCCCCACCAGGATGGTCTGAGGGCTCTCAGCTTCTTCCTCGAACAGAGGCCCGAACAATTCCCATCCACCACTACTCTCCTCCGTCTGGCTGAACTTGTTCTCACACTGAACAATTTCTCCTTTAACTCCTCTCACTTCCTCCAAATAAAAGGTGTGGCTATGGGTACCCGCATGGGCCCCAGCTATGCCTGTCTCTTTATGGGGTATCTGGAACATTCCTTGTTCCAATCCTACTCCGGTCCCCTCCCACAACTCTTTCTCTGGTACATCGATGATTACTTCGGTGCTGCTTCATGCTCTCGTCGGGACCTGGAAAAATTTATTAATTTTGCTTCCAATTTCCACCCCTCCATCATTTTCACATGGTCCATCTCTGACACTTCCCTTCCCTTCCTTGACCTCTCTGTCTCAATTTCTGATGATAGACTGTCCACCAATATCCATTACAAGCCTACCGACTCCCACAGCTACCTCGACTACAGCTCCTCACACCCCGCTTCCTGTAAAGACTCCATCCCATTCTCTCAGTTCCTTCGCCTCCGTCGCATCTGTTCTGATGATGCTACCTTCAAAAACAGTTCCTCTGACATGTCCTCCTTCTTCCTTAACCGAGGTTTTCCACCCACGGTCGTTGACAGGGCCCTCAACCGTGTCCGGCCCATATCCAGCGCATCCACCCTCACGCCTTCTCCTCCCTCCCAGAAACATGATAGGGTCCCCCTTGTCCTCACTTATCACCCCACCAGCCTCCGCATTCAAAGGATCATCCTCCGCCATTTCCGCCAACTCCAGCATGATGCCACCACCAAACACATCTTCCCTTCACCCCCCCGGCCGCATTCCACAGGGATCGTTCCCTCCGGGACACCCTGGTCCACTCCTCCATCACCCCCTACTCCTCAACCCCCACCTATGGCACCTCCCCATGCCCACACAGAAGATGCAACACCTGCCCCTTCACTTCCCCTCTCCTCACCGTCCAAGGGCCCAAACACTCCTTTCAAGTGAAGCAGCATTTCACTTGCATTTCCCCTAACTTAGTCTACTGCATTCGTTGCTCCCAATGTGGTCTCCTCTACATTGGAGAGACCAAACGCAAACTGGGCGACCGTTTTGCGGAACACCTGCGGTCTGTCCACAAGAAAGACCCAGACCTCCCTGTCGCTTGCCATTTTAACACTCCACCCTGTTCTCTTGCCCACATGTCTGTCCTTGGCTTGCTGCATTGTTCCAGTGAAGCCCAACGCAAACTGGAGGAACAGCACCTCATCTTCCGACTAGGCACTTTACAGCCTTCCGGGCTGAATATTGAATTCAACAACTTTAGATCTTAAACTCCCCCTCCCCCCATCCCCACCCCGTTTCTCCCCCCTCCCCCTTTTTTTTTCAATAATTTATATAGATTCTTCTTTTCCCACCTATTTCCATTATTTTTAAATCTACAACTAATACCTTGTCAGTCTTTCCACCCCACCCCCACTAGAGCTGTACCTTGAGTATCCTGCCTTCCATTCTTAATTAGCACTTTTCTTAGACAATATCACCACCTTCAACACCTCTTTGATCCTTTTGTCTGTGACATCTTTTGATTATCTGCTCCTATCAC
The DNA here is from genome assembly GCF_964194155.1 of Cetorhinus maximus. Taxonomy (NCBI): domain Eukaryota; kingdom Metazoa; phylum Chordata; class Chondrichthyes; order Lamniformes; family Cetorhinidae; genus Cetorhinus; species Cetorhinus maximus. The sequence goes on along the minus strand of NW_027597825.1, from coordinate 48,849 downwards.
TGCTTATCTCCAGAACCACCACACCCTCTACTTCTCTCTCCCCCCACCCCCCACCTTAGACCAGTTTATATTTCACCTCTCTCCTAACTATACTTCAGTTCTGCCGAAGGGTCATGAGGACTTGAAACGTCAACTGATTTCTTCTCCACCGATACTGCCAGACCTGCTGAGTTTTTCCAGGTAATTCTGTTTTTGTTTTAAACATATACCTGTTATTTACAGAGAGTAGGTCCTTGCGTATGATTGTATATTGCTCTGGCAAGGTAAGTGAGCTGGGCTGATTGTCTGAAATTGGTTGTGAGTGTAGCTTTTAGCACATTCAGAATTATTCTGCGAGCGTGGCCCTAGCGCAGAATCACATCTCACAGCCGATGTTTTGCTTTGGGTTTGGCAAGTACAAACTGGTTGAGTATGTTCTGTAAACTGTATGACAAACAGCCAGAGGGCCATGTTGTTTGATTTGATCAGCTAATCGCTGTAATGTGGGTGCACAGTGTTGCTCAATAGGCAGAATATAGTTTTGGACTGATCGCAGCAGCCGAGGTTCAGTGCCACTGTGACACCAGGTACAGGGGTTGTCCGCCCCAGTGATTCGTGTGACTCCTGGCATTGCATTTAAAATACAGAGACATCCTGTGCTTGGAATTTACTCTCCAAAAAAACGAGACAAATTGGAGAGCTAAACACCCCCACTTCCTGGATGCATTTAAGGATGTCCCCAATGGTTTACATGAGCACAGAAAGGGAGCAGCTGTGAGGGACTCACCCAGGCCACAACAAACTAGCCCTGAACTCAGGTGACTGAGAGGTTCACTGCCATTACCTGGCTGTGGGGTTAAAGAAGTTTTTAATGACACAAGAGCAGTGAGAGTGAGTGCGGCTGCTCACCTCTCTCAGTGGCACCATACAACACTTGTCATTCCCCCTCCGCTATTCCCTCCCCCCACTCCACTCGTCCACATCCTATCACAAAGGCACACTGCCTCCATCTCTTACTGCAACCACATTCAGCTCTTACTAACCTCTCCACTTTTCAACATTTCCTTCTCACATTCTCCCAGTAAAACAACCAGCAGCTCCCAGAGTCATCGAGGCTAGAGCACAGAAAAAGGCCCTTCGGCCCATCGAGTCTGTGCCGGTCAAACAGGTACCTAACTATTCTAATCCCATTTTCCAGCACTAGGCCCATAGCCTTGTATGCCATCCTAATACTTCTTAAATGTTATGAGGGTTTCTGCCTCTACCACCCTTTCAGGCAGTGAGTTCCAGATTCCCACCACCCTCTGGGTGAAAAAATTCTTCCTCACATCCCCTCTAAACCTCCTGCCCCTTACCATAAATCTATGCTCCCTGGTTATTGATCCCTCCACCAAGGGGAAAAGTTCCTTCCTGTCTACCCTATCTATGCCCCACATAATTTTATACACCTCAATCATGTCCCCCCTCAATCTCCTCTGCACCAGGGAAAATAACCCCAGTCTATCCAATCTCTCCTCATGACTGAAACTCTCCAGCCCAGGCAGCAACCTGGTAAATCTCCTCTGCACTCTCTCTAGTGCAATCACATCCTCCCACACTCCTTCCTCATTTCGCATCATGCACAACCACCTGCATTCGATCTTGCTTCTCCAAATCTGAACAAATGTTTTATTTATTGGGATCTGGGTGTTGCTGGCTGGGCCAGCATTTATTACCCCATCCCTAGTTGCCCTTGAGAAGGTGATGATTAGCTGTCTTCATGAACCGCTGGAGTCCATGTGGTGTAGGCACACCCACAGTGCTGTTAGGGAGGGAGTTCCAGGATTTTGACCCAGCGACAGTGAAGGAACAGTGATATATTTCCAAGTCAGGATGGCGAGTGACTTGGAGGGGAACTTCTAGGTAGTGGTGTTCCCACCTATCTGCTGCCCTTATCCTTCTAAATGGTTGTGGTCGTGGGTTTGGAAGGTGCTGTCTAAGGAGCCTTGGTAAATTCCTGCAGTGCATCTTATAGTTGGTGTACACACTGCTGCTACTGTGCGTCGGTGATGGAGAGACTGAATGTTGACGGTGTTGAATGTGGGGCCAATCAAGCCGGCTGCTTTGTCCTGGACGGTGTCAAGCTTCTTGAGTGTTGTGGGAGTTGCACTCATCCAGGCAAGTGGAGAGTATTGCATCACACTCCTGACTTGTGCCGTGTAGATAATGGACAGGCTTTGGGGAGTCAGGAGGTGAGTTACTCATCACAGAATACTCAGCCTCTGACCTGCTTTTGTAGCCACAGTATTTTTATGGCTAGTTCAGTTCAGTTTCTGGTCAATGGTAACCCCCAGAATGTTGATACTAGGAGATTCAATGATGGTAATGACATAACATCAAGGGTCGATGGTTAGATTCTCTCTTGTTGACGATGGTCACTATCTGGCACTTGTGTGGCGCGAATGTTACTTACCACTTGTCAGCCCAAGACTGGATATTGTCCAGGTCTCACTACATTTGGACATTGGAACTGCTTCAGTATCTGAGGAGTTGTGAATGGTGCTGAACATTGTGCAATCATCAGCGAACATCCCCACTTCTGACCTTATGATGGAAGGAAGGTCATTGGTGAAGCAGCTGAAGATGGTTGGGCCGAGGACACTACCCTGAGGAACTCCTGCAGTGATGTCCTGGAGCTGAGATGACTGACCTCCAACAACCACAACCATCTTCCTTTGTGCTGGGTATGACTCCAACCAGCAGAGAGTTTTCCCCCTGATTCCCATTGACTCCAGTTTTGCTGGGGCTCCTTGATGCCACACTCGGTCAAATGCTGCCTTGATATCAAGGACAGTCACTCTCACCTCACCTCTGGAGTTCAGCTCTTTTGTCCATGTTTGAACCAAGGCTGTAATGAGGTCAGGAGCTGAGTGACCCTGGCGGAACCCAAACTGGGCATCAGTGAGCAGGTTATTGCTAAGTATGTGCCGCTTGACAGCACTGTCGATGACACATTCTGTCACTTTGCTGATGATACAGAATAGACTGATGGACCGATCATTGGCCGGGTTGGATTTGTCCTGCTTTTTGTGTACAGGACATACCTGGGCAATTTTCCACATAGCTGGGTAGTTGCCAGTGTTGTAGCTGTACTGGAACAGATTGGCTAGGGGCGCGGCAAGTTCTGGAGCACAAGAATACAGCGCATTGTAACAAACGCAGAGTTCCCAGCAGAGCTTGGGACTTCTGCCTAAGCACTAGCCGGGAAAGGGCCCTACATGCAGAGTTTATCCATTTTCATGTCTTCAGGCCTGGAACCAGCCCTGTACACATGCACAGGAGAAAAATGAAACAGCACAAAACTGCAGGTCAGGAGACGTGAGGAAGAGCGTCATTTGAGAGAAGGTGTCCCAGGGAGCAGGGCACGGGGAGGGGGACAGGGGGAAGGTCAAACATGTCCAGAGGATGCAAAGTTTGGAGGGATGGCATTGGCAAGCAGGGTCTATAATTCGATGTGAATGTATTGCAATGTCATTCCCGATGAACATTGCTGGGAAACCCAGCCCATCATTGACGGGTGGAGCGGACAGTGGCCAATGGATTTCATGACAGTGAGAAACCGATTTTGGCCTTCTTGCCAGTATCACCCCCACCTCCACCCCCAACCCCACCCCCACCCTCACCCCCACCCCATCCCAACACCCACCCCCACTCCCAAACCCATCCCCACCCCCACCCCCAACCCCACCCCCACCCTCACCCTCACCCCCACCCCATCCCAACCCCCAACCCCACCCCCACCCTCACCCCCACCCCATCCCAACACCCACCCCCACTCCCAAACCCACCCCCACCCCCAACCCCACCCCCACCCTCACCCACACCCCATCCCAACCTCCAACCCCACCCCCACTCCCAAACCCACCCCCACTTCCAATCTGACCCCCAACCAATCCCAACCCCACCCCCACCCCCAACCCCACCCCAAACCCCACCCCCACCCTCACCCCCACCCCCAACCCCACCCCCACCTCCAACCCGACCCCCACCTCCAACCCCAACCCCACACCCACCCCCAACCCCACCCCCAACCCGACCCCCACCCCCAACCCCACTGCCAACCCCACCCCCCACCCCCAACCCAACCCACACCCCCAACCCCACCCCCACCCCCAACCCCACCCCCAGACCCACCCCCACCTCCCAGAAAAGTCGTAGTAATTTGCCAAAGCCATTTTGCTGTCTAACCACTTTAAAATCCCTCAACAACAACAACATTTTGTGTACAAAATTATGAGGGGAATAGATAGAGTGGACAGGATAAAATTGTTTCCCTTGGCAGAGAATTCTAGAACCAGGGGACATAGATTCAAGATAAGTGGCAGAAGGTGTAGGGGAGACATGAGGAAGAACTTTTTTACACAGAGGGTAGTGGGTGTCTGGAATTCGCTGCCCAAGTTGGTGGTAGAGGCAGAACCTTTAAACTCTTTTAAAAAGTACCTGGATCTGCACCTAAAGTGCTGTAAGCTGCAGGGCTATGGGCCGGGTGCAGGAAGGTGGGATTAGAAAGGGCACCTGGGTGTCCTCGGGCTGGCATGGACAATGTAGGCCGAATGGCCGCCTTCTGTGCTGTGACTTTTCTATGGTTCTATGGTTCTAACACAAAACTCCTGAGTTCAACATTTTTCTCGTACTCGTATCCCTTGGATTCACAAACTCCAACCAAATCAAGATATTTTAATACTCCCGCAAAGAGCACCCAAATTTGTTCTGACTACAGCCGATGGTAATTATTGTGCAAACCAAATCCCAGATGCAAATTTGGCTTCTGGGCCTTACCTTTTTTATTTGTATTCTGAAAATGAGAAGAAGGCATATTGATCTCAGCAGCAAGAAGCCCAGTAACAATTCTGGGATTTTAAAAATTAAAAGTAAAAGCTTTATTAACAAGAATAAAAGAAAATTTAAGCACACAAGATTATAGTTGCACAAATAACGTTAGTCTTCGAAACCATTCCGCTAAAAAGACTCTCTACTCGGTCAGTAAACACCTTCCAGACAAAAGTCCCTTTTAGATGTTTAACTATAAAAATCCAGTAATATTACCCAAAGCATTCTCCTGTAGCTTCAATTGAGACATGCCACATGACTTCTAACTCTCTTCCACTCTGCTGTGGAGATCCAAACTTCAGAACAAAACTACTTGTTGCAACCCAATACTTTTCTGGCTTGGCAGGATGGTTGATTCAAACTGCATCTTCATCCAGCCCAGAGCTACCAGCTCCAGCTCCATCTTGCAGCTACCTTAAGTTTTCCATAGTACCTCTAAAATACCATCTTCCCCTTTCATCTCAGGTTCCATTGTTCTCACACCTCTTTGAAACTCAAACCCTTCCAAATATAAAATCTTTCATGTCTCTATTTTGCCTTTGCTTTCGGGTCAGTAAAATATAATATGCCCTCTCCTGTTTACCTACACACACACACACACACAAACACACACACACACACACACACACACACACAGCCTTCTTTACAGAATAACACAATATTCCCCCAAAATATTTTTTTAAAAATCCATTTTCACACCTCGGCAATAGCACAAGAGGCAGTCGGGGACAGTAAGCATAGATAGTCCACTAGTTTTGTGCCACAGTTTCGAGGACTGTGCTTGGAATGACTGCTCTTGTCCCAGGTTGCTTTGCTAAGGTCCTTTACCTGAGTATCAGAAGGAACCAATAGAAAAGGGGCCACGAGTCAAAATGCAGATACCTCATGGCCATAAGACCTCTAAACCCTGAGGCTGACAGGTTCAGATATGGGAACCCCCCCCAACCATCTCCCACAGCCAAGCCCTCGTTCCATCGCTGCACATTGGTCCTACTGTGTGTAAACCAAAGGATTCAGTCTGTGAGTGTCCAGGCCTGAGGCTCCCCGTGCCTGGCACAACTCTTTCAGATCCTAGCCCCTGCGTCAAAGCACTGTCATTGGAGTTGTGTTTGTTGTGGGGGTGGTGGGGGTGGTGGGTGAGGGGGTTGGGCTGGCTGCAATTCAGGTGATCCCAAAGGCTGTGAAACCCACTGCAAAGGGACTAAGTTGGGTGAGGGGGGGGTATTGCCTGAGATGAAAGTAACACCGTGGCACCACAGCCACTCCCTCGTACCCGACTGGAAGATGTCCTTGGCAGGCCTATGCTCGCTCAGTGTTCAATGTTCAATGTTCCGGCAGAGATGAACATGAGGGAAAGATGCATGGAGCAGCCAACATTGCATTCGGCCTGGCAGTCAGGCAACTAAAACAGAGGAGGAGAAGGGCCCTGTGCCACCTGAAAGGGAAGAGCCTCACCGTGAAGTAGGGCCTCCTCAACACCCAGAAGCCCAGGCTGACTGAGCCATTGAGCGTAGGTGTCTGGCCAGACTAAAGGTGGACAGAAGATGATTGTCGTACCCCCAGATGAGTGAGAGTCAGTGCTGTCAATGCCTTCCCGTGTCTAGGGACATGGTGGCTCACACGTGTGACATTCTGTGGGAGGTGTTGTCTCCGCAGGGAGTGGGAAGCCGCCCATTGGCTCTCAAAGTGAGCGCCACTCTCAACTCCTTCCTGAGTGACTCGTTCCAGGGCTCCAGGGGGAGACCTCTGCAGGGTTGCTCAGGTGTTGACACACAGCTCACACGTATATGAGAAGTCACCGAGGCCTTACTTAGCGAGGCTCACAATGATGTGCAGTTTTCTCCAGCTGATGCCAGAGCCCCGGACTTTGCTGCTGCTTCTGGATTCCATCAACTGCGCTCGCGTGACTGTAAGAGCTCGCTGGCCTCAACCACCACAATTTACCAACCAGAAAGGGTTCCACTCACTAAATGTGCAGCTGGTCTGCGGCCACCTGACACATGTTACACAGGGATGTGTGAGATAACCAGGAAGCTGCCACAACTCGTACATCTTGAGTCACTCACAGGTGACACAGACCTCCGGGGGACCTCGGCACGTCTAGGGTTAGATCCTCAGGGACAAAGGCTCTCTGCTAAAGACCTGGCTGATGACACCTGTCTGGAGGCCTGAAAGTGCCTGTGAGGAATGGTAGAAAGCTGTTCACGCTACAGCACGATCATTGATAGAACAGACCATTAGCACCTTAAAGGTGCCTGCACAGCTCAGGCAGTGCTCTCCAGTCCACTCCCCAGAGGGTCTCCCGCATCATCATCGCTTGTTACTGCCCCCTACACAACCTGGCACTGCAAAGGGAGGGGATGTCTCACCAGAGGAGCTGTATGTGTCCCCTGATCATAAAGGTGTTGAGAGGGTTGAGCATGATGATGGTGAGGAAGCAGAGGGTCCCGAGGAAGAGGCCATTGCCCAGGGCGGACGAGGCAGGTGTGCACATTCCAGGAGGATGATGATGACTCGCTATGGCGATCCTCTCTCCCCTGTGCCATCCATGCTGACTCTACCTTACCACCTTCATTTGCTATCCTCCTCATCTCAACAAAGCACTTCAACCTCTGAATGAGTAGTTGCATTCTAGTGTCATGATGTCCTGATCTTTGGGAGGTAAGGCAGCCTCAGGGGGTATGTGGGGCCTTCCCTGCAATGTCTTAATAACTGCAACAGGACATCTCCTGAGCAAAGCTGAGATGGTGCGGCCTCTTCAAGCGACATTCCCCTGCCTAGGGCAGCCTACAAGAGGCAGAAGCAGCACTGCAACGCTCCGTGTGCTGGTGGCAATAGGCCTGCATTGTGACAAGGCGTCTGAAGAACATCAGTCTTCACTCAGTGGATATGGCCGTCATGTGTAATATCAATTCTGATTCCGCACTGCGCTGTTTCACACACACAACCACTCACGTCAGGCAAGTGTCGAGGCCTCTTCGTCACACTCAGTCCTCAGGGTCACAGACATCCTCAGGATACATTCATCTGTAACGTGCAGTAAAGGATGTGAGGCATGCGTTTCAGCTCAGTTTTCAATGGACCTCAAACAGCAGGAGTAGCATATTGTGATATCCTCCTGCCACTCACAAACGCGCTCCTGTGTGGAGTCTCCCAGTCTCCCCTGATGCCTCGCCATGGCATTTGTGCTACTGAAAATGCTGACACTCCATCTAGGCTTTCAGCACCCTAATCACTGGGATTAAAGAGCTCACATCAGATGCATTGCAAAACAAAAACAAAAACAGAATTACCTGCAAAAACTCAGCAGGTCTGGCAGCATCGGCGGAGAAGAGCAGAGTTGACGTTTCGAGTCCTCACGACCCTTCAACAGAACTGAGTGTAGTTAGGAGAGGGGTGAAATATAAGCTGGTTTAAGAGGGGGTGTTGGGTAAAGGGCCAGTGATAAGTGGAGATAACCAAAATATGTCACAGACAAAAGGATAAAGAGGTGTTGAAGGTGGTGATATTATCTAAGAATGTGCTAATTAAGGGTAGAAAGCAGGACGAGCAAAGTACAGATAGACCTAGTGGGGGTGGGGTGGGGGGAAGGAATCGAAATAGGCTAAAAGGTAGAGATAAAACAATGGGTGGAAATACATTTAAAAATAATGGAAATAGGTGGGAAAAGAAAAATCTATATAAATTATTGGAAAAAAACAAAAAGGAGGGGGAAAAAACGGAAAGGGGGTGGGGATGGAGGAGAGAGTTCAAGATCTAAAATTGTTGAACTCAATATTCAGCCCGGAAGGCTGTAAAGTGCCTAGTCGGAAGATGAGGTGCTGTTCCTCCAGTTTGCGTTGGGCTTCACTGGAACAGTGCAGCAGGCCAAGGACAGACATGTGGGCAAGAGAGCAGGGTGGAGTGTTAAAATGGCAAGCAACAGGGAGGTCTGGGTAATGCTTGCGGACAGACCGAAGGTGTTCTGCAAAGTGCTCACCCAGTCTGCGTTTGGTCTCTCCAAAGTAGAGGAAACCGCATTGGGAGCAACGAATGCAGTAGACTAAACTGAGGGAAGTGCAAGTGAAATGCTGCTTCACTTGAAAGGAGTGTTTGGGCCCTTGGACGGTGAGGAGAGAGGAAGTAAAGGGGCAGGTGTTGCATCTTCTGCAGTTGCATGGGAAGGTGCTGTGGGAGGGGGTTGAGGTGTAGGCGGTGATGGAGGAGTGGACCAGGGTGTCCCGGAGGGAACGATCCCTACGGAATGCCGCCAGGGGGGGTGAAGGGAAGATGTGTTTGGTGGTGGCATCATGCTGGAGTTGGCGGAAATGGCGGAGGATGATCCTTTGAATGCGAAGGCTGGTGGGGTGATAAATGAGGACAAGGGGGACCCTATCATGTTTCTGAGAGGGAGGAGAAGGCGTGAGGACGGATGCGCGGGAGATAGGCCGGACACGGTTGAGGGCCCTGTCAACGACCGTGGGTGGAAAACCTCGGTTAAGGAAGAAGGAAGACATGTCAGAGGAGCTGTTTTTGAAAGTGGCATCATCAGAACAGATGCGACGAAGGCGAAGGAACTGGGAGAATGGGATGGAGTCCTTACAGGAAGTGGGGTGTGAGGAGCTGTAGTCAAGGTAGCTGTGGGAGTCGGTAGGCTTGTAATGGATATTGGTGGACAGTCTATCACCAGAAATTGAGACAGAGAGGTCAAGGAAGGGAAGGGAAGTGTCAGAGATGGACCATGTGAAAATGGACAATTTCACATTTGCCCACATTATACTCCATCTGCCAGATTTTTGCCCACTCACCTAACCTATCGAGCCCCCACTGTACCATTACCATCAAGCCAAGGGATCAGCCCTGGTTAAATGAAGAGTACAGGAGGGCATGCCAGGAGCAGCACCAGGCATACCTAAAAATGAGATGCCAACCTGCTGAAGCTATAACACAGGACTACTTGTGTGCCAAACAGCATAAGCAGCAAGTGATAGACAGAGCTAAGCGATCCCACAACCAACAGATCAGATCTAAGCTCTGCAGTCCTGCCACATCCAGTCGTGGATGGTGGTGGACAATTAAACAACTCACTGGAGGAGGAGGCTCCACAAATATCCCCATCCTCAATGATGGAGGAGCCCAGCACATCAGTGCAAAAGATAAGGCTGAAGCATTTGCTACAATCTTCAGCCTGAAGTGCCAAGTGGATGATCCATCTTAGCCTCCTCCAGAGGTCCCCAGCATCAAAGGTGCCAGTCTTCAGTCAATTTAATTCACTCCACGTGATATCAAGAAACGGCTGAAGGCACTGGATACTGTAAAGACTATGGGCTCTGACAATATTCCAGCAATAATACTGAAGACTTGTGCCCCAGAACTTGCCGTGCCCCTAGCCAAGCTGTTCCAGTACAGCTACAACACTGGCATCTACCCAGCTATGTGGAAAATTGCCCAGGTATGTCCTGTACACAAAAAGCAGGATAAATCCAAGCCAGTCAATTACCGCCCCATCAGTCTACTCTCCATCATCAGTAAAGTAATGGAAGGGGTCATCAACAGTGCTATCAAGCGGCACTTGCTTAGCAATAACCTGCTCACTGATGTGCAGTTTGGGTTCCACCAGGGCCACTCAGCTCCTGACCTCATTACAGCCTTGGTTCAAACATGGGGAAAAAAACTGAACTCCTGAGGTGAGGTGAGAGTGACTGCCCTTGACATCAAGGCCGCATTTGACCGAGTGTGGCATCAAGGAGCCCTAGCAAAACTGGAGTCAATGGGAATCAGGGGGGGAAACTCTCCGCTGGTTGGAGTCATACCTAGCACAAAGGAAGATGGTTGTGGTTTTTTTGAGGCCAATCATCTCAGCTCCAGGACATCACTGCAGGAGTTCCTCAGGGTAGTGTCCTCGGCCCAACCATCTTCAGCTGCTTCATCAATGACCTTCCTTCCATCATAAGGTAAGAAGTGGGGATGTTCGCTGATGTTTGCACAATGTTCAGCACCATTCACAATTCCTCAGATACTGAAACAGTCCATGTCCAAATGCAGCAAGACCTGGACAATATCCAGCCTGGGGCTGACAAGTGGCAAGTAACATTCAAACCACACAAGTGCCAGGCAATGACCATCTCCAACAAGAGAGAATCCAACCATCACCCCTTGACTTTCAATGGCATTACCATCAATGAATTCCCCCATTATCAACATCCTGAGGGTTGCCATTGAACTAGACTAGATCTATAAATACTGTGGCTACAAGAGCAGGTAGAGGCTAGGACTCTTACAACAAGTAATTCACCTCCTGACCCCTCAACCACCATCAACAAGGCACAAGTCAGGAGTGTGATGGAATACTCTCCACTTTTCCAAATGGGTGCAGCTCCCACAACACTCAAGAAGCTTCATACCATCTAATACAAAGCATCCTGCTTGATTGGCACCACATCCACAAACATTCACTCCCTCCACCACCGACACACAGTAGCAGCAGTGTGTACCATCTACAAGATGCACTGCAGGAATGTTTTTTTTATTCATTCACGGGATGTGGGCTTCGCTGGCTGGGCCCAGCATTTATTGCCCATCCCTAGTTGCCCTTGAGAAGGTGGTGGTGAGCTGCCTTCTTGAACCGCTGCAGTCCATGTGGTGTAGGTACACCCACAGCGCTGTTAGGGAGGGAGTTCCAGGATTTTGACCCAGCGACAGTGAAGGAATGGTGATATATTTCCAAGTCAGGATGGTGAGTGACTTGGAGGGGAACTTCCAGGTGGTGGTGTTCCCATCTATCTGCTGCCCTTGTCCTTCTAGGTGGTAATGGTTGTGGGTTTGGAAGGTGCTGTCTGAGTTCCTGCAGTGCATCTTGTAGATGGTACACACACTGCTGCTACTGTGTCGGTGGTGAAGGGAGTGAATGTTTGTGGATGTGGTGCCAATCAAGTGGGCTGCTTTGTCCTGGATGGTCTCAAGCTTCTTGAGTGTTGTGGGAGCTGCACTCATCCAGGCAAGTGGGGAGTATTCCATCACACTCCTGACTACATCGCTTCACCTTTAACTTTTCTGTACATTTTGTATTTACAAGGATATTTATCTCTTGACATTACAACATTTACACAGGTCATGAAATTACAAGTTCAGTCTTTCAGGTGGTTTCCTGATCCGTGTGGAATGTCGCAGCTCCACAACTTCAGCTTCTTTTGTAGGAAACACATTCTCTGGAACCGCATTAACATCAGGAACCTCATTAGGTACATGCAGTTCAGTGTTTTCCACTCTGACAGAGACATCGGGCATGTCTGTCCTTGGTTGAGCAACTTCAACACAGGACCCATAGGTTCAGCAATGGTTACAGATGGAACATCATTTTGTTGGGGTATCTCTCTTTTTCCTACATGTTTATGGGTGATCCGGCCCTCCACGTCCACGTGATGTGACAATGGTCTGATCACTGAACTTACCTTGCCAAATAACCACTCCAGTCCTCCACCGAAACTCTTTACACATACTGCTTCTGCAAAATCGTCACTCACGACTGCAAATCATGAGTCACTTTTTGGTTCCCTTGACTTTTCTCCGCCTTCCCCTCCAAATGGGGAAGTGTTAGGCTCAGTCGTGTCTGAAGACAGCGCCTTGATAAAAAGATTGGGGCATTTTCAGAACTCTTGGGTAAGCAAATGGTGCAGACTGGTACTTGTATCGCTGGATGAACTTGTATTGGACCAGTGTTTGTGTATGGTCATTGTGATGGTTGCACTTGAACAAATGGCACAGTCATGAGTTGCCTCTAACCCAGAGTTCTAGAATGATTCACAAAATCAGGACGTTGAGCACAGGGGAGAAAGGTCTGTTCAGGCCTATTAATGGATGTATTAACCTTGAGTTCAGGTCCAGCACATTTACCGTAATGGCTTATCGGAGCTATTAAGTGCTGCTCAGGTAAGTGCTTTGTTTTGGTAGAAAGAGGGGACCACTCTTTTTTCAACTGATACCCCTTAGTTGCTTCCTGATTTCTTCCCCTGATTTTTTTAATGCAGCCTGATTTTCAGGGCATTGCACTGTTGTTGCATCGGTTCCTACAAGTGGCTTTGCCTGTGGATGAATTCCTCTTGTGGCCTGTGTGTTGCAGCAAGGTCCTCCCTCTGTCTATACAGCTGCTGCTGCCACTCTTCTCAAACCTTCCTCTTGCTCCCGAACTCCTCCTGATGGAGCACGCAATCTCTCTTGATCCCCCAAAGATTCAATGTATTTTGTCAACGTTGTGGCAAGCATTGAGTGTTTCAAAGCTCCCCCTGAAGTTGATGATGTTCCCAGTTGTCCTCCTTGTGAAGTTGATTGAAGCAGCAGCCTCCCCATGTGTCAGGCCTTGCTCTGGTTCAGCTACACCTGAAGCCCGAATGCAAGTTTCCGATACTTCTGGGCCATTCACTTGGGGTACATTGTAGGGGATTACATGTCTTTTAGATGTTGGTGAATCACGTTGACTATTGCTTGCGTTCCAGACAGCGGGCTGGTTTTGATTAAGAGGGGCAGGGCCTCTAGAACTACCTAATCCATCATCAGGTATTCTGGCTATTTGTTGTTGTGCCGTTATATTCTCAGCAGTGGCCGCACGTTGCTGAGAAGGTTTGAGCAATGCTGAACCCAACACAGTGTGATTATTTTTAAAAAGTTGATGCTTTATCAGTAGTTCTGCATCCTCGTTCTGCATGTCTTCCTCTTTCGGCCATAGAATTTAGCCTCGGTCTTCATTTTGACCTCACTGTCAGCCAGGCTTCTCTCAGGTGCCATCTCAACTTGTCTTGGTTCAGTTGTCGAGCTACCCATGACTTCATTATCTACTGGCGTCTTGGAAAGTTCTACAACTTTGGCTTTCAAAGCCTCTTTAGCTTCATTTAGCTGATTCTTCAGCTCTTCTGCCTCTGCCTTGTACCTTTTGGCTTCCTCCTGGAGTATTGAACATTGCTGCACCTTCCACGCAAACTGGTTCTTCTGTTTGTTCAGAGTGTCATTAAACTCTTCCTGTTTCTCTCCCTAATTTTCCACAGGTACAGACTTTGACCTGAGGGATCCTTGTGGTGTGTGAAGGTCTTTCAACAGGTTCTCCTTTTCTTTGGGGAGCTCACTCGCTTCAGCAGAGTCTCCCTGTGTTTATTCCGGTGTTTTTCCAGGTTGTTGTTTAAGACAGTCTTGATTTCTTCAGGTTTTTCACCCAATTGTGGTCCTTGGACTCTCCAGATTCTTTCTGAAGTACCTTGCCTTGTTCCTTTTTCAACTCAGGAACTTTCCCTGCTTCTTTTTGAAATCTCACTGGCCAATCAAGGTTAACTTCCCTCAACCGATTTTGACTGAGAAGGCATGGTCCTCTGCCTTCGAACACCATCACGGGTAGTTGTGCCAATTGGGGTCAATAATGAACAGTTGCTCTCAAGACACCTTTTAGCTGGATTTCTTCGCCTGTGTACACTTTCGACTTGGCAGATGTTTGTTCCAAATTTAATTGTTGAGCACCTTTGTGTAAACATCTGAAAGTGTGTTCCCCTATTACAGTGGTGGAAGCACCTGTGTCTACTTCCATTTCTAAGGGTTAACCGTTCACTTGCACTGTAACAAATATTGGCTCTGTCTGCCCAACTTTCATGTTGAATAATGAATAAATGTCAGAATTGTAAAAACAAAAAGCTAAAAGCTACTGCGGATGCTGGAAATCCAAAACAAAATAAAAACAGAATTACCTGGAAAAACTCAGCAAGTCTGGCAGCATCGGCGGAGAAGAAATCAGTCAACGTTTCGAGCCCTCATGGCCCTTCGGCAGAACTGAAGCATAGTTTCAACAGGGATTCCATTCTTAATTAGCACTTTTCTCAGACAAAGACCACCACCTTCAACACCTCTTTGATCCTTTTGTCTCTGACATCTTTTGATTATCTGCTCACACCACACCCTCAATGTGTCTCTTCCCCCCCACCCACCTTAAACCAATTTATATTTCTCCCTTGTTGAAACTATGCTTCAGTTCTGCCGAAGGGCCATGAGGGCTCGAAACGTTGACAAATGTCAGAATTGGTTGTTTCTGGCTCTTCGACACTATAAACTTCACTGGACTTCGGTTGTTGTCTGGGAGCCTGTTTAAATCTCACTTTGCAATGTTTCAATATGTGTCCACTTCTGTGGCTAAGATAACACTCGACCTTTTTAAATCGCCAATCGTTAGGAGTATGACCGTTTCCACGTGGGTAAAAATTAGTTTTTGACTTTGCTGCTAAGCTGTTTCCTCTCATTTTGCGGTTTTGCAGGGGCTGTTTCCTGCTTCGCGACAAAGCCCCCGTCTTTTCACGCCATTTTCGGCTGACTGTTCCCGCCCAACGAAGAGAACGGTGCCATTTTGCGCCCCTTGAATTGCTTACAGTACTTTCCATCGCTAGCGTTATTTCTAACGCTGTCTTAAAATCAAACTTCCCTTCGGTCAGCAATCTTCGCTGAACAGCATCCTGCTGCACGCCACATACCAAACAATCTCCAGGCAAAAACAGAATTACCTGGAAAAACTCAGCAGGTCTGGCAGCATCGGCGGAGAAGAAATCAGTTAACGTTTCGAGTCCTCATGACCCTTCGGCAGAACTGAAGTATAGTTAGGAGAAAGGTGAAATATAAGCTGGTCTAAGGTGGGGGGGGCGGGGGGAGAGAATAGTTGAGGGTGGGGTGATTGTGGAGATAAGCAAGCAGTGATAGGAGCAGATAATCAAAAGATGTCACAGACAAAAGGATCAAAGAGGTGTTGAAGGTGGTGATATTGTCTAAGAAAAGTGCTAATTAAGAATGGATGGCAGGACACTCAAGGTACAGCTCTAGTGGGGGTCTGCCAGGACAGTTCTGTTTGTGGATTTTGGGTAGGAGGTAGAAGCGGGCCGTCCGAGGTTGGGCGACTATCAAGTTGGAAGCTGTGGGAGGAAGATCTCCAGAGGAGATGAGGTCAGTGACAGTCCTGGAAACAATGGCTTGATGTTCCGTGGTGGGGTCATGGTCCAGGGAGAGGTAGGAGGAAGTATCTGCGAGTTGACGCTCAGCCTCCGCGAGGTAGAGGTCAATGCGCCAGACAACAACAGTACCACCCTTGTCAGCGGGTTTGATGACAATGTTGGGGTTGGACCTGAGAGAACGGAGTGCAGTGAGTTCAGAGAGAGACAGATTAGAATGGGTGAGAGGAGCAGAGAAATTGAGACGGCTAATGTCATGCCGACAGTTCTCAATGAAAAGATCAAGAGAAGGTAAGAATCCAGAGGGAGGGGTCCAGGTGGAGGGAGAATATTGGAGGTGGGTAAAAGGATCCGTTGAACAGGGAGAGGACTCCTGCCCAAAGAAGTGAGCACGGAGACGAAGACGGCGGAAGAAGAGTTCAGCATCGTGCCAGCCCGGAATTCATTGAGATGAGGGCGTAAGGGACTGAAACTAAGTCCTTTGCTGAGCACTGAACGTTCAGCATCGGAGAGGGGAAGGTCAGGGGGTATAGTGAATACGTGGCTGGGGCTGGGATTAGAAGATGGGGTGGGGACGGAAGGACAAGCAGGGATGGAGGGTCCTGGATGGGTGTTGGTGTCGATGAGTTGTTGGAG
This sequence comes from Cetorhinus maximus, assembly GCF_964194155.1. NCBI lineage: Eukaryota > Metazoa > Chordata > Chondrichthyes > Lamniformes > Cetorhinidae > Cetorhinus > Cetorhinus maximus. The sequence continues at coordinate 32,419 of NW_027597825.1, read as the reverse complement.
CTTGTCATTCAGGGTTTCACCAAAATCACAATATTCCACTAGCTGTTTGAATTTTACCACGTAGGTAGCAATGGTTTCCCCCCCGGGGCTCTATTCCATGACATGAACCTGAACCTCTGCATTGTGACTGAGGGCTTGGGTTGAAAATGTCCCCTAATGAGGTCCACTAATTCACTGAAAGTCTTCGAATCTGTGGTACTGGGGGCCGAGAAGGTTCAAATTAAACTGTAGGCCTTGCTCCCACAAATACTCAGGAGAATCGCTCTCCTCTTTTCCTCCCCCTGTGATTTCATGGCTTGAAAAAAAGAACACAAGATGTTCTATAAATCAAGACCAGTCACCTATCGCTGGGTCAAAGAGATCAATTCTGCCAAACCGTGGTATCTTGGATGATTACACCTTCCTTTCTTTTTTAATAAATTTAGATAATCACAATCGCAGGGTGAGGTACAGCAACAGATCTGATTTATCCTCGTTCCCAGTTTGTTATAGAGTTAATCTTCCAGGCAACATTTCTTGGTGCACACATTAAACTTTATTTACAAGGCAGCAGCAGCACTTGTGCATAAAATCCTATAACAACAGAAGAACTCTCTCCTAAAGGTTCCCCGTGCTGCTAACACTTTGGATCACACAGATCATGTCACCTTACAACACAGGATTATTCTTGAAGCTACAGTCCTACGTTTATCCAAACTATAATTACTACAGTTAGATTCTCTCTTGTTGGAGATGGTCATTGCCTGGCACATGTGTGGTGCGAATGTTACTTGCCACTTGTCAGCCCAAACCTGGATATTGTCCAGGTCTTGCTGCATTTGGACATGGGCTGCTTCAGTATCTGAGGAGTTGCGAATGATGCTGAACATTGTGCAATCATCAGCGAATATCCGCACTTCTGACCTTATGATGGAAGGAAGGTCATTGATGAAGCAGCTGGAGATGGAACACAGTTGTGGTTGTTGGAGGTCAATCACCTCAGCTCCAGGACACTGCAGGAGTCCCTCAGGATAGCGTCCTCGGCCCATCCATCTTCAGCTGCTTCATCAATGACCTTCCTTCCATCATAAGGTCAGAAGTGGGGATGTTCGCTGATGATTGCACAATGTTCAGCACCATTCGCAACTCCTCAGATACTGAAGCAGCCCATGTCCAAATGCAGCAAGACCTGGACAATATCCAGGCTTGGGTTGACAATTGGCAAGTAACATTTACACTACACAAGTGCCAGGCAATGACTATCTCCCCCTGTTTTCCCCCTGATTCCCATTGACTCCAGTTTTGCTCGGGCTCCTTGATGCCACACTCAGTCAAATGCTGCCTTGATGTGAAGGGCAGTCACTCTCACCTCACCTCGGGATTTCAGCTCTTTTGTCCATTTTGAACCAAGGCTGTAGTGCGGTCAGGAGCTGAGTGGCCCTGGCGGAACCCAAACTGGGCATCAGTGAGCAGGTTATTGCTAAGCAAGTGCTGCTTGATAGCACTGTCGATGACCCCTTCCATTACTTTACTGATGATGGAGAGTAGACTGATGGGGTGGTAATTGGCCGGTTGGATTTGTCCTGCTTTTTGTGTACAGGACATACCTGGGCAATTTTCCACATAGCCGGGTAGATGTCAGTGTTGTAGCTGTACTGGAACAGCTTGGCTAGGGGCGCAGCAAGTTCTGGGGCACAAGTCTTCAGTACAATTGCCGGAATATTGTCAGTGACCATAGCCTTTGCAGTATCCAGTGCCTTCAGCCATTTCTTGGTATCACGTGGAGTGAATCAAATTGGCTGAAGACTGGCACCTGTGATGCTGGGGACCTCCGGAGGAAGTCAAGATGGATCATCCACTCGGCACTTCTGACTGAAGATTGTTGCAAATGCTTCAGTCTTATCATTTGCACTGATGTGCTAGGCTCCTCCATCAGTGAAGATGGAGATATTTGTGGGGCCTCCTCCTCCAGTCAGTTGTTTAATTGTCCACCACCATTCACGACTGGATGTGGCAGGACTGCAGAGCTTAGATCTGATCCATTGATTGTGGGATCGCTTAGCTCTGTCTATCACTTGCTGCTTATGCTGTTTGGCACACAAGTAGTCCTGTGGTATAGCTTCACCAGGTTGACACCTCATTTTTAGGTATGTCTGATGCTGCTCCTGGCATGCCCTCCTGTACCCTTCATTGAACCAGGGTCGATCCCCTGGCTTGATGGTAATGGTAGAGTGGGGGATATGCTGGGCCATGAGGTTACAGATTGTGTTCGAGTACAATTGTGCTGCTGCTGATGGCCCACAGCACCTCATGGATGCCCAGTCTTGAGTTGCTAGATCTGTTTGAAATCTATCCCATTTAGCACGGTGGTAGTGCCACACAACACGATGGAGTGTATCCTCAATGTGAAGGAGGGACTTCATCTCCACAATGACTGTGTGGTGTTCACTCCTACCAATACTGTCATGGACAGATGCATCTGCAGCAGGCAGGTTGGTGAGAATGAGGTCAAGTATGTTTTTCCCTCTTGTTGGTTCCCTCACCACCTGCCGCAGACCCAGTCTAGCAGCTATGTCCTTTAGGACTCGGCCAGCTCGGTCAGTAGTGGTGCTACCGAGCCACTCTTGGTGATGGACATTGAAGTCCCCCACCCAGAGTACATTCTGCACCTTTACCACCCTCAGTGCTTCCTCCAGATGGTGTTCAACATGGAGGAGCACTGATTCATCAGCTGAGGGGATGCACTATGTGGTAAACGGCAGGAGGTTTCTTTGCCTATGCTTGACCTGGGCAAAGACTCACCAAGGCCCCTTAGACAGCAGATAGATGGAAACATCAACACCAGGAAGTTCTCCTCCAAGTCACTCACCATCCTGATGTGGAAATATATCACCGTTCCTTCACTGTCGCTGGGTCAAAATCCTGGAACTCCCTCCCTAACAGCACTGTGGGTGTACCTACACCACATGGACTGCAGCGGTTCAAGAAGGCAGCTCACCACCACCTTCTCAAGGGCAACTAGGGATGGGCAATAAATGCTGGCCCAGCCAGCGAAGCCCACATCCCGTGAATGAATAAAGAAACTTTAAGCACCTATATAGGCATTGCCTTTCTGGGGGAGGTGTAACCATTCTGTTGATTTTCAGAGTGCCATTCTGATACAGCCTCTCAGGACCAGGCCAGGGCTGATCCCACTTGCTCATTTGGTCTTGGGCATCTTGTTCGGGATAGGTTTCATCTTCTCCTATTCTCATGCTAGTTTTTCAATAACTCTGAATCCCCTTGCTGCAGCACGGTTATTTGATGAGTTAATAAATGTTATAGTGAAATCAGCATTGCACGTTGTTTGAGGATGTGGTTCCGCCCCTCACTCACCACACCATGCACCATGTGCTGTGAGTCTTACGCTCCCACACATCTTCTTCCCAACACAGCCTGTATCGCTTGATCCCCTACGCCAATTTACACTAAGTAAAAGATGCATTTCAGGAGTAAAACATTGAAGCTGCCTACGAAAGTGAGTATCCCCTTTCATAGCTGATAGGGAGGCCATTCATACACCGAGTTTATGCAAAAGCTTGATTTTTGGTGCTGAACAAATGGGGTTGTCTTATCCATCAGCTTGATCTAAGTGCCGTGCTCAATGGTGCATTTCCACTTGTATCATCAGAAAACTTAGATACATTACTCTTTGTCTTATTTTCTAAGTCATTGATACATACAGAATTGATTCTTGAAGCACTCCACAAATCACAATCTGCCATCCTGAGATTGCCCCATTTCTGCTTACTCTTTGCTTCCTGTCAGTTAACCAATCCTTTATCCATCCTAAATTGTTGTCTCCAACTCCTTGAGCTCTTGCCTATTAACATTTTTTTTTTGTGGTACCTTATCAAATTCCTTTTGGTAATCGGCTTTGTCTACCCTATTTGCTACATCCTAAAAAAAAAACTGATAAATGTTCCTTTACTAAAACCTTGTTGATTTTGTCTGACCATACCATGACTTTCTAAGTGTATTGTTAAGACTCCCCTAATAAAAGATTCTGGCACTTTCTCAACAACTGACATCAGGCTGACTGGCCATAGTTCCCTGTTTTCTCTCCTTTTTTGAGTAGCAGTTTTACGTTTGCAAGCGTCCAATCTGCTGGGACCATCCCAGAGCCTAGGTATCCACTATCTCTGCAGCTAACCCTGTTAGAACCCTAGGATGTAGGCCCTACACAATTTAACCCCTTCAGCTTTTCTGGTACTTTTTTTTCCCCTCTGATATGAATTACCTTATCCTATTAACACCCAGGTTACACTCTATATCTCGTGTGCAACTTCTTTCTTCTACTGTGAAGACAGGCACAAAATATTTGTTCAACACCTCTGCCATTTGCTCATTCCCCGTGATAATTTCTCCTGTCTCTGCTTTTAAGGGACGAATATTAACTTTAGCTACTCTCCTTTTCATATTCTCGCAAAAGCTCTTACAGGCTGTTTTCATATTCCTAGCTAGTTTCTTTCACATTCTATTTTTTCCCCTCTTATCAACTTTTTGGTGACCCTCTGCTGGTTTCTAAACATTCGCAATCCTCAGACTTGCTACTATTCTTTTCCACCCACCCCTCCCCGCTTCTGTTAATTGAAAGCCCTGTCCACATCCCTAATTATACAATTTGACAGGACACTGGTCCCCGCCCAGTTTAAATGGAGCCCATCCCAATGGAATAGCTCTCTCTTTCCTAAGAATTGGTCTCCTTGGCCATGAATCGAAACCCCTTCTTTGCACACCTCTCTTTGAGTCACGTCTTTTATTCTCTAATCTGCTTGACCCTATCCCAATTGGCACAGAATATCAAAGATAATGTTCCCTGGATTGTTACCTGTGTTTTAATTTGAGCTACAATTCTTCAAACTCTCTGAGCTGAACATCATCCCTAGTTCTACCTAAGTCATTGGTTCCTATGTGGACCATGACATCTGGACCCTCCTCCTCCCACTCCAAGTTCATCTCCAGATGTTGAGGAGATGTCCTTAATTCTAGAACCTGGCAGGCAGCACAACATTTGGAGCAGTCATGGCTGCAGAGAACAGTGCCTACCCCCTGACTATACTGCCTCCTATCACTACCACCTTCCTTTTTGCTCCCCACACTCTAATGGCATCCTGCATCACGATGCCATGGTCAGTTTGCTCACCCTACAGCCTGTCTCCTCATCCACATGGGTAGCAAGCACCTCGTACCAATCACAGAGGATGGAGTTGCTTGTGGAACCTCCTCATCCTGCGTTCAGCTTAATTCGTTTGGTGTTTTTTTTTGAGTTAACCAGAGGGTTGATGGGGGTAACGCTGTTGACGTGGTGTGAATGGTCTTCCAGAAGTTGTTTGATAAAGTTCCACATAACAGGCTTGTCAGTAACGTTGAAACCCATGGAATAAAAAAGGACAGTAGCAGTATGGATACGAAGTTGGCTGAGTTGGAAACCAAGGTTGAGGTTGGAAACCAAGAGTAGAATGAACAGTTGTTCAGACTGGAGGACGGTATATAGCAGGGATTCCCAGGTGATCCGTATTAGGCCCCCCGCCTTTTCTTGTCCTATCTTAATGACCTGGTCTTGGGTGTGCAGGGCATTATTCAAACAGTTTGGATGATATAAAACTTGGGAATCTTGTGAACTGTGTGGATAGTGATAGACTTCAAGAGGACTTAGACAAGCTGGTAGAATGAGCAGACAAGCGACAGATGAAAGTTAGTGCAGAGATGTGTTAAGTAATTCATTTTGGTAGAAAGAATAAGGTTAGTTAATACAAAATAAAGCATACAATTCTAAAGAGGCTGCAGGAGCAGAGGGACATGGGAGGGCATGGGGTATAAGCACGAATCATTGAAGATGTCTGCACAGATTGAGAATGTGGTTAAAAATGTGCACAAAACCCTGGGCTTTATAAATAGAGGCATAAAATATAAAAACTAGGAAGTGATGATGAACCTTTGTAAGTCACTGGGTTCAGTCTCAGTTGGAATGTTATGCCCAATATCCCATACTTCAGGCAGGAAGTGAAGGTGTCAGAGGGGCTGAAAAGATTTACAAGAATGTTTCCATATGAGGGAGTTCTGTTACATGGAAAGGTTAGAGAAGCTGGGGCTGTTCTCCTCAGAGGAGAGATAGCTTAGAGAAGGTCTGATGAAGACTTCAATATCATGAGTGGTTAGAGAGAAACTGCTGCCAATGGTGGAAGGATTGAAAATCAGAGGCACCAATTTATGGTGAATGATAAAAGGACGAAATGCCCATGGGATACAGGGTAATTTGATAAGGTGGATTCAAAATTGGCTTAGTTGTAGGAGGCAGAGGGTGATGACAGAAGGATGCTTTAGTGACTGGAAGCCAGTGTCCAGTGGCGTACCACAGGGATCTGTGCTGGGTCCCCTATTATTTGTCATTTATATAAACGACATAGATGACTATGTGGGGGGCAGGATTAGTAAGTTTGCGGATGACACAAAGATTGGCCGGGTGGTTAACAGTGAGGTTGAGTGTCTTGGGCTACAGGAAAATATAGACGGGATGGTCAAATGGGCAGATAAGTGGCAGATGGTATTTAACCCCGAAAAGTGTGAGGTGATACACTTTGGAAGGAGTAATTTGACAAGGAAGTATTCAATGAACAGCATGACGCTAGGAAGCTCTGAGGAACAAAGGGACCTTGGCGTGTGTGTCCATAGATCTCTGAAGGCGGAGGGGCATGTTAGTGGGGTGGTGAAAAAGGCATATGGGACACTTGCCTTTATCAATCGAGGCATAGATTACAAAAGTAGGGAGGTCATGTTGGAGTTGTATAGAACCTTGGTGAGGCCACAGCTGGAGAACTGTGTGCAGTTCTGGTCACCACATTATAGGAAGGATGTGATTGCACTGGAGGGGGTGCAGAGGAGATTCACCAGGATGTTGCCTGGGATGAAACATTTAAGTTATGAAGAGAGGTTGGATAGACTTGGGTTGTTTTTGTTGGAGCAGAGAAGACTGAGGGGCGACCTGATCGAGGTGTACAAGATTATGAGGGGCATGGACAGAGTGGATAGGGAGCAGCTGTTCCCCTTAGTTGAAGGGTCAGTCACGAAGGGGCATAAGTTCAAGGTGAGGCGCAGGAGGGTTAGGGGGGATGTGAGGAAAAACTTTTTTACCCCGAGGGTGGTGATGGTCTGGAATGCGCTGCCTGGGAGGGTGGTGGAGGTGGGTTGCTCCACATCCTTTAAAAAGTACCTGGATGAGCACTTGACACGTCATAACATTCAAGGCTATGGGCCAAGTGCTGGTAAATGGGATTAGGCAGGTAGGTTTCTCATGTGTCGGTGCAGACTCGATGGGCCGAAGGGCCTCTTCTGCACTGAGAGATTCTGTGATTCTGTGACATGAGAAATATCAGAGAGTCTTTAGGATCTGGAATGCGCTACATGAAAGTGTGATGGAAGCAGATTCAATCATGGCTTTCAAAAGAGAGTTGCATATTTCTCTGAAAAGGAAAAAAGCTCTGCTGATGTGTGGGGAGAATGCAGGGGAGGGGTCTAGCTGAGATGCTCCTGCAGAGAACCATCATGGAACAGATGGGATGAATGGTCTCCTTCTGTACTATAGCCATTCTATGATTCTGAGTGCCATGCAATGACCATCCCCAACAAAAAGCTTTAACTGCCTCCCCTTGATATTGAGCAGATGTGGTTCCATATTGAAGAGTCTTAAGATTTCCTTATCGGTCCCTGGGACAAGGTTTCGAACCAACACCTGACCTTGGGCCCAGTCCCAGCATGTCACAGTCGCTAGGAGCATGAATTTGGTTCAGTGTCCTTTATAAAAATGAACTGTTTATTCCCGTTGTGTGAGATTGGTAATTCTGCTTTGATCCCAGCATCTTCATCTTTCAATATTGATTTCTCTTTTACAGAGGTGAACTTAAAAATCCAGTTCAAACTATGTCAATCTATAACAGCATGTGTTCAGAAAGGTATTCTGGAGGAATAATCGTGGTGAGTACCCATATTCTTCCTTCGATTTCCCCACTGCATGTGGTCTGTGGTTAACATACTGCCCTTGGTAAAGCAGAATGACCAGAGCCTCAAACTGCTGATGAGCTCAAACTAATACTGATCAGTAAGCTTGTTGGAAGGGATACAACAGTGAGGTGCCCACTCTGAAGGAAAGGAGGATGTTTGCATTATTATTTCAGGCGATTTTTAAACAGTTTGAATAAAAGTTGACATCAACCCATGAATGTGAAGGCATATTGTCAATGGGAGTCCACTCAGATTAGCTGGCTGGATATAGGTACCACTAAAGGCATTGTCCATAGTGACATCCCAAATGTACCAAGGGAAAAGGTTGCCCCAATTAGTTGGCATGTGAGATATCGCACACCAGCTCCCTTCGTCCTCATCCCCCTGAGTGATTTCTGTCAGGCGATTGGGACAACGGTGACTGAAAACACGTGGGTTACACACACACAGGACTCAAAAGGGAAGTGATATCCAGTCAGTGAGACAGATGATGTGAACGAGAGTGGCTGAGCGTGTGAGCGAAAGTGGGACCAGATGTGAGTGAGGAAAGGGCAGAGAGTAATTGAGTGAGGGGCTGGGTGCAAGCACTAGGGGTGGTGGAGTGACCGAGGGAGAGTCCAAGTGGATGCGAAGGAGAGACGGAGTGGGTGAAGGGGAGGGGTTCAGTGAATGTGAAGGAAGGACCAGGTGTGAGGAAGAGATGGCTGAGGCACAAGCTGACTGACTGGAAGGAGTGAAGGAGCTGAGTGTGAGAAAGGAGGAGAGAGAAATCGAGTTTTAAAAATTCTTTCATGGGATGTTGCTGGCTAGGCCAGTGCCATGAAGCTATTAATGTGTATAATATTTTGGAAAATATTTTTTCTTTTAAAATAGAAGTTTGGTCTGTGGGTGTGTCTTAACTGGTTTAAAACCAGCTGGTCTGGGTGCTTCGATATGTGTTAGTTTTGAGATATAAACAGAGAGGTAGACTGCATTTGCATTTTTTGAATAGGACATTCAAAAAGTGGGATGAAAACCGATGCTTATCGAGCAGCCACCAAGCCATATGTTTATATTACTAATAACATTAGCGCTATGCAGGGGTTTCATTGTTAGAGAGGCTTAGTTCAGAGGTTATTTTGATATAATGAGAATTAATATTCAATGGGGCTGGTAGGTATAACTTCAGCAGTTTTTGTGTGTTCAGGGCAGAGGCAATGTGAAATCAAAAGGCAGCTGTAAGCCTCCAACTGGCCCCACAGGAACCAAAGTGAAAAGAACCTCATTTTGAATTTGTATGGTGAAAATGCTTTGCCTGGTGTTTGGTTAAGTCTATAGGTTGCTGTTGCTTTAACGGAGATTAGTTTGGGAATTTGTTAAAGGTTATGATAGTAGTAATTTGTAGCCATGTGTATATATTTTAACCTGTGTAAATTATTAACATTTTTCATTTAGTTTAATGTAAAACCTCGAGAACTGGTGGTCTGATTCCTGAAATTAGAGTCGCATCTCAAACAGAACACTTAAAATTATAGGTTATGACCTGCCTATCATGCCTAACCAATTTGGTTGAATTTTTTGAGGAGTGACCAGGTGTGTAGATGAGGGTAGTGTAGTTGATGTAGTTTATATGGATTTCAGCAAAGCCTTTGACAAGGTCCCACATGGGAGACTTATAAAGAAGGCAAATGCACATGGGATACAGGATAATTTGATAAGGTGGATTCAAATTTGGCTTAGTTGTAGGAGACAGAGGGTGATGACAGAAGGATGCTTTAGTGATTGGAAGCCAGTGTCCAGTGGCGTGCCACAGGGATCTGTGCTGGGTCCCCTATTATTCGTCATTTATATAAACCACATAGATAACTATGTGGGGGGTAGGATTAGTAAGTTTGCGGATGACACAAAGATTGGCCGGGTGGTTAACAGTGAGGTTGAGTGTCTTGGGCTACGGGAAGATATAGACGAGATGGTCAAATGGGCAGATAAGTGGCAGATGGAATTTAACCCTGAAAAGTGTGAGGTGATACACTTTGGAAGGAGTAATTTGACAAGGAAATATTCAATGAACGGCATGGCACTAGGAAGTTCTGAGGAACAAAGGGACCTTGGTGTGTGTGTCCATAGATCTCTGAAGGCAGAGGGGCATGTTAGTGGGATGGTGAAAAAGGCATATGGGACACTTGCCTTTATCAGTCAAGGCATAGATTACAAACGTATGGAGGTCATGTTGGAGTTGTATAGAACCTTGGTGAGGCCACAGCTGGAGTACTGTGTGCAGTTCTGGTCACCACATTATAGGAAGGATGTGATTGCACTGGAGGGGGTGCGGAGGAGATTCACCAGGATGTTGCCTGGGATGAAACATTTAAGTTATGAAGAGAGGTTGGATAGACTTGGGTTGTTTTTGTTGGAGCAGAGAAGACTGAGGGGTGACCTGATCGAGGTGTACAAGATTATGAGGGGCATGGACAGGGTGGATAGGGAGCAGCTGTTCCCCTTAGTTGAAGGGTCAGTCACGAGGGGGCATAAGTTCAAGGTGAGGGGCAGGAGGGTTAGGGGGGATGTGAGGAAAAACTTTTTTACTCAGAAGGTGGTGACGGTCTGGAATGCACTACCTGGGAGGGTGGTGGAGGCGGGTTGCCTCACATCCTTTAAAAAGTACCTGGATGAGCACTTGGCCCATCATAACATTCAAGGCTATGGGCCAAGTGCTGGTAAATGGGATTAGGTAGGTAGGTCAGGTCTTTCTCATGTGTCGGTGCAGACTCGATGGGCCGAAGGGCCTCTTCTGCACTGTGTGATTCTGTGATTCTGTGATGACAGTTATTTAAATTGTCCCTCTGGGATTTTAAAATAACTCCGCTTTACCAACTGCATCGGTCATAACAGCCGGCATTTAGCAATGGTAATGCCTTTGAATGTCAAGGGGAAATGGCCGGATCCTCTCTTGTTGGAGTTAGTCATATTCTGGCACTGAAGAAGAGAGGCTGAGTGTTAGCGAGAGAGGCTGATTTTGAGCAAGCGAAGATTAAGTGTGTAAGTCAACAAGACTGACAGCGCGTAAGAGAGAGGCCGATTGTGAGGGAGGGAGACTAAGTGTGTGTGGGATAGAGGAAGTGAAAAACTGATTGTCAGTGAAAGAGTCATTTTTTAATCATTTCATGGGATGTGGGCATCGCTGGCAATGAACAACATTTGTTGCCTATCCCAATTACCCTTGGCAATGAGACACCACCTTGAATTGTGGCAGTCCATGCGATGTAGGTAGACCCACAGTGCTGTCGGACAGGAAGTTCCAGGATTTTGATTGAAAGTTAGTGTTGTGCGTTGATTCGTCTAGCATCGGAATGATTCCTGACAGCTTGCTCTGTCCAAACAATAACAGATTTATTATATACAATAAAACTATCATCAAAAATCATCAGCGAGCATCCCCACATTGTCAGCTCAAAAATGGATATGTTCAGAGATGATTGCACAATGTTCAACACCTTTCATAACCCCTCAGGCGCTGAAGCAGTCCCAATGTCCAAATGCAGCAAGACCTGGACAATTACAGGCTGATAAGTGGCAAATAACATTTGCGCCACACAAGTGCCAGGCACTTGTTTTACTTCGGCACATCTTCCCGAAATGGTCAATTCTTCACCAGAGCAGACATCTTCTGCACTGTTTGCAGGGCACTGCTCATATCTGTGAGAGTTTTTGGTGCCACAGTACCTCAAGGGTTTTATGGTGTATTGTACTTCCCCTCCCAATTTTACCCTCTTTTCTGAAGTCTCTTTTACATTCCTGGGGTTAAAGAACTGTTTGGTCACTGGAGATTTCCTCAGCAAAGGTTTTTCTTCACCTCTCAGTATTCCCCCACCCTGTTTACTAACCTCTGTTTGTCTCATCACCTGTATTGCTTTTCATAAGGCAAGGTCTTCCTTAGATTGCAGTAAAGTCTGATGAGGATTCATCAGTAACACCAACTACAGTGCAGTCTCGTATTAATTCTGTTTTTAAAGATCTATACTCACATACTTCAGCCACAGCTGGTAAAGGTCATGGAAAAGCATCTACTGGTTCATTGGGCTTCCGGGCCCTTTTGCTGAATTTGGCCCTTTCCAGAATCTTATTTCTCCTCAGGTTGAAGTCTTAAAATTTGTCAGAGGTCTCAGTAATGCCCTGTCCTGCAATAACATCATCTGCTACTGTTCCTATGAAGTAAAGTCATGTGTTGACCTGTTCAGCTTTCAGACTTATTGGCCAATCCTAAAGCAATTTCTTAATCCCAAAAATCTTGTCCTCCAAAGTGCCCAGTTTTGAGTTTGATTTGGTCCTTCCAATGTGTCCAAACCACTCAGGTACACACATTTATGATTGAAGGCTTTTCTAAGCTTTCAGGTGGTTTACCCAAAGTTCTAAATGTTCCTTTTATTCTTTGAAGCTCCCGCCGCGCTGTTCAGCCTCTCACCGAGACCTGTTGCTCTCACTGTCTCAGGTGCACTTGATATTTACTTTTTGAATGCTGAGAAGCTGTTAAGAAACTGCTTTGCTTTAAGTTATTTCGATAATCTTTCACTCCCTTTCCCCAGAGCATCAAGTATTTGCAACCACTTATTTGGTTCTCTTTGGTGCTGCAATGCAGTTGCCCATGTGTAACGGTGCTGACCTTGGACCCTGACTGTCAGGTTTATTGAAACCCACCCTTGCTGGAGATCTGCTCTTCCCAGTGCTGCCTGTGCATTGCACTGTTAAAATTGATTTTTTCCCCCCAGTTCACAATATTTACTTGGTTCTCTTACTCAAAGTCTACAATCACTGGATCGGGATCCCCTTCACAGACCAGCACAGCACCTTTAAAGGTTGACATTCCGACTCTTCATGCCACCACTTCGTCCATGGGGCACTTTGCAAGTTCCTCAACTGTGTGTAACAAAGCACAGAGGCGCCAAAACTTTTTATTCATTTTCATTGAGGGGGTATGTGGGCAATAAATGCTGGCAACACCCACATATCCCTAAATGAAGGTAAAAAAAAAATGTTTTGGTGCCTTTTACAGATCTGACAATTAATCTTCTTTAAAGTTGAATTTTCGGTGTTTTGGGGTTGATTACTGCTGCCACTCATGTTATATATTGATTAGTCTAGCTTTAGAATATTTCTGAGATTTAACGTATGCCCAAACAATAACAGGTTTATTATATACAACAAAGCTATGTACAGCTGTCCATCAATCAGTGTTACACTGCTGAAGCCTTGAACAAAATCAAGGACAAAGATGTTTTATCAATACATTAAGAGTAAGACAATAACTAAGGAAATTGTAGGGCCCATAAAAGACCAAAAAGGTAACCCATGTGTGGAGGCAGATGATGTGGGTATGGTTCTTAATGAATACTTTGTGTCTGTCTTCACAAGAGATGGGGGATAATGCAGACATTGTAGTTGAGGAGGAGGAGTGTGAAGTATTGGAATGTGATAAACATAGGGAGAGAGGAAGTACTAAAGGGATGAGCATCCTTGAAAGTGGATAAATCACCCAGGCCAGATGAAATGTACCCCAGGCTGTTAAAAGAAGCCAGGGAGCAATCCTGCCTATGGGTGTGGTAATGGAGGATTGGAGGTCTGCTAACATTGTAACTATGTTTAAAATTGGAGTGAGGGACAGACTGAATAATTACAGGCCAGTCAGTCTGACCTCGGTACTGGTCAAATGATTGGAAGCAGTTCTGAGAGACCGGATAAACTGTCACTTAGAAAGGCAGGGAGTCACCAAGGACAGTCAGCATGGATCGGTTACGGGAAGATCATGTTTGACTAATTTGATGGCATTTTTTGTGGAAGTAACAAGGAGGATTGAGGAGGGTAATGTAGTTGATGTGGTCTACTTGGATTAAAGCAAAGTTTTTGACAAGGTCCCACGTGGTAGACTAGTTAAAAAAATAAAGTCCATGGATTCTAGAGGGACGTAGCGAGCTGGATACAGAATGATCTCAGTCGCAGGAAACTAAGGGTAATTGTTGATGGATGTTTTTGTGACTGGCAGGCTGTATCCAGTGGGTTCCCAGAGGGCTCAATACTATGTTTTTGTGGTATATATGAATGATTTAGATGTAAATTTAGGGGAAATGATCAAGGAGTTTGCAGATGACACAAGCATTGGCTGTGTGGTTGATAGCGAGGTGGATAGCTGTAGACTGCAGGAAGATATCACAGAATCACAGAATCTCACAGTGCAGAAGAGGCCCTTCGGCCCATCGAGTCTGCACCGACACGTGAGAAACACCTGACCTACCTACCTATGGACTGGTTCCTTTGAAGAGTATAATTCTGTGAAGGGTGAGGTGTAAGTGCATTAACATGGCGTGGGATTGTTAAAAAGTTAATAAAGGAAATATTTTCTGTAGTTTAGTTTACTACTTCCCTAGTCAGTAATGTTTAGCCAGGTTGATTTTAGTTTTCTTGTTATGGTGAAGGTCTCAAAACTGGAAATCTTGTGTGATTCCTTTAAGTTGGTCACTGGGAATTCAGTGCTGGTGGATAGTGTGGGGAATGATGTGAAGCTGCCTCTTCTGATACATGGGCGCCCTCTTCCCCTGTCTTTCCACTCTGGCCTCCCTATGTCTCTCTGGGCTCTTAAGAGTGAGAACAACCATTAATCTCAGGGCTTTTGCAATCAATCCTCCCAGAATTAAGTGATGTGAATATGCTTTGTGCTTAACCGGTGACTTCGCTTTCAATTGCTTCTCACTGTCACCAGCAGGACCCTGGTCTCTCTATCTGCAATGGCCTTGCCTCCCTGCTCTCCATCGGTTCCAGAACCTCCTTCACAGTTGATGATAATGTCCTCAGGTCTCCCACACCTTCTTGTCCTCTCTTGTATGTTGTGTGTCCTTTTCTCCTGTAAGCAGGTTGACAAAGTGGGTCTCGAGATGTTTACAATTTCTCACCCTCCTTGCCCGGCTGCCCTTAGGACCCAGTGAGGCGCTCTTGCACGTGTCTTACACATGTCCACTCTCAGTGACCTCAGGGACACCCTGTCAATGAGAGGCCAAGGCCTGCAGCCCCCATTGCTGCAGAGGCCTCTGCTTCTGGGCATTGCTTCCTTTCTCCCTCCGGCCTGACCTTCCCCCTCCTTCGACACCTCTCACTGTTTGAACTTGAGGTCAACCACATCCATGAGTTGTCACAGACTCACCCTCGCAGTTCACAGGGGACCACTGACTAGTTGGCGGCACCGGACACAGCCTGGCTGTAAGATCCCAGGCCTGCTGAGCCCTGTGGCAATCTCTGCCCAGGTTTCTTCACTTTAGCCCACCGTTACCATCGGTGGGGAACAGTGTCACTCACTGTCCCCAGGCAACCTGGAGGAGAAGCTGCTGGGAGGCATCGTGGACCCACGGAGCTATCCGGGCTTGTCCCCAGATTCTGCCTAGGTGAGCGATGGCACTGATCTCTCTGAGTGCAGCACACCAGAGGGACACCAACTCCCCTCTCCAGAATTCCAGAACCTTTTAGCTGAATACTGTTACTTTCTCCTGTATCACATCTGCGTTGACTTGTTGTTGTGTGGACAGGCAGGAATCACTGCTGGGGAGCTCTGGCTGACATAAACAAATGGCACCGAGATCGTGTAATACCAGCAGCTGCATCTTTCAGTACACTGCTGACACCAGATCGGACAGATCTCCCACACGCGGCCCACCGCGGCCCGGTCACAGTCGGCCAAGCCCCACCTGCTCCCAGTGACTTTGCTGGCCGGTTTCGGTTGCGCTGCTGGGGCCCAGGTCGCTCACTCTAACCACCACCCTGAGTGTGAATAGAGTGGTAAAAGTGAGAAACCAGTGTGATTGAGAGACTGTCAGGCTGAGTGAGAGGGGCCAGGTGAGGGAGAGTGTTGGAGGGGAGGGGGTCAGGTGAGAGAAAGGGAGCGAGGAGCTGAGAGAGAAGGATAGTGAGGGACCAAGTGGCGGAGAGATAGAGGGAGGGTCCGGGTGAGAGACAGACACCATTGGGTAAGTGAGCATGAAGGAGAGGCTGGGTAAGAGAGAGAGAGAGAGAGAGGCCGAGGGTGTGGTGGGTGTGTTGAGTTGTAGGGGAGGGAAGGTGAGATGTGTGGGTGAGGGAGTGGCTGAGTGAGTAACAGGTAGGGACCCGGTGTGAATGACAGAGGAATCATGAGTGAACCGACAGGAAGAGGGAAAGAGGAAAAGATCAAATCACATGTTCAAAAATCCAAATCCAAATCATTGGAATCCGTTCAGTTACCAATTTTAAAAATTAACCAAATTGCTGTAAATATATTTCAAAATGATTTTGGTCACCATTGTGCAATCTGTGTTTAAAAACTGTATCAGTGAGAATAAGATTTTTAACTTTGTCAATTGTGTTATATGCCTTCATTATTATTAATAAGGCTGTTGAGCTTATCTTTATAATAACGCTGGTTGTATGTTATACCTGGGCAGCGATGTTCTCCCCTGGGACTGGGACAGGTTCCCGAAATAATGTGGAGCTTCAGCTTATGGTGTTCTCAGAGCTGTCAACCTGCCAGTGGAACATGTGGGGCTAGGGGGAGACTGAGGGCAGGGCTGGGGTGCAGGGGGAGACTGAGGGCGGGGCTGGGGCACAGGGGGAGACTGTGGGCAGGGCCGGGGTGCAGGGGGAGACTGAGGGCAGAGCCGGTGTGCAGGGGGAGACTGAGGGCAGGGCCGGGGTGCAGGGGGAGACTGAGGGCAGGGCCAGGGTGCAGGGGGAGACTGAGAGCAGGGCCGGGGTGCAGGGGAGATGTGGGGGGCGGGTGTGAGGAGAGCAGGGCTAGTGAGTAAAACTGAGGATGGGGATAGGGGGGCGAGTGTGGAGGCTGAGAGCAGAACCAGGTGGGGAAGGGAGTGAGAGCTGGGTTTGGACACTGACAGTCACTTCACTCCAGCTCTCCCACATCCTGACAAGATAGAGTAACCCCGGTGGGAGAGGGTGGAGAAGGAGGAAGTAATGAGTAACTGAGTGGGGGCAGAGGGAGAGGGAAGGCAAGAGAGAGTGAGTGAGGGCAGAGGCTGCTTGGGAAGAGGGGTTTGTTCTGGTTGGGAAGAGGGGTTTATTCTGCTTGGAAGAGGGGTTTGTTCTGATGGGAAGAGAGGCTTCACTGAGTCCTATATCATCAGCGAATACAGAGAGTTTGGCTGAAACCCACGAGTTTATGAAAGAATAATATTTTTACCAACACGTTAAACTAGACGTTCCTGTTTATGTGATGTATTATTATATGTTGATCTATAATATGTCAAGCCTAATAATGACATACCAAATATTGCTGAAAAAAAGAGACTTTTTGTCTAAGCTTTTTCTCCTGCACTCATCGGGGCATTTGCAAAAATACAATATAACGCAAATCAACAAATTGATACTGTATGAGAAGAGAGTGCTGATTGGTTGACAAGTGGTCTCTGATTGGTAGAGGCGTTGCGACGGAGAATGCACCAGTTGCTGGTGACTGACAGTTTGAAATTGAAGCTTGACTCTGGTTGGTCAAGGCGTTGCCCTGAGGAATGAACCAGTGAATGGCTGTCACATCTTTTGTTCAGCTGAGACAGGCACAATGTGTTCTTTCAGTCAGCAAAGAGCAGGACCCTCTGAATTAACAAGTGTAGCTTCCAGTACATGCACATCCACCAGACTGCCGGCCTGACTGACCATATTAAATTGGTCATCAGTGTAATTATTTACGCACTGAAGATTATTTAGCGAATGTCCAATCGCGGATCCACATCGAATGTTGGACACAGGGTTTTGAGTTTTGCCAGCACGGGCTGTTTGGATATGGGCTGTAACTGGGCCATTGTGGACAGTGTCTGGGACATGCTGTTTGACACAACCTGCGAGCCTTTGGGATGAATCACCTACACACCTAACGTCACACAGGCACTGAAATTCATACACCACATTACTCATTTGTGTAATAGGCAGAACACCTTTTTTGGCTTGATGGCAGCCTCCTGTTAGTGGTGATTACCAATCGATCAGTTGGGGTTCACCAAGAGACAGGCAACTACACCAAAGTAAGACGGAGACTGAGTGAGTAACGAATTAGGTTCAAGTGGGAACGAAGAGTGGTATGCATCGGAATTATTCTAAGTTGTTTAAGTGTGTTTAACTAACATTAACTAAATAACATAAGTAACAATGGCAGGGCAGGTGTGATGTTGCAGCTGTGGAACGTGGGCCCTTTTGGACGCCAAGGCGATCCATGACAAACACGTCTGCAGGAAGTGTAAGCAGCTAGAGGAATCCTGGATCGCGATTATTGATCTGGAAGCCGAAATGCAGACACTGCGCAACATAAGGGAGGGGGAGAAATACCTGGATACTTTGTTCCAGAAGATGGTCACACCTCTTAGAATAGAATCACCTGTTTTGGTCAGCGTTAGGGACAGGACAATGTGACTGTCAGTGAGGCAGGTAATGGGACCGAGCAGACAGTAGTGGAGGAACCTCAGGCTTTGCTATTGTCAAACAGGTTTGAGGTGCTCATAACCTGTGTGGATGAGACCGAGGTCAGTGAGATGGATGAGCTGACTGGCCATGGCTCTGTGGTACAGGAAGCTGTTCAAGTGGGGGGAGCAAAAAGGGATGTAGTGATACTAGGGGACAGTATAGTGAGGGGGATTGATACAGTTCTCTGTAGCAAAGCGTGTGAGTCCAGACAGCTGTGTTCCCTGCCCAGTGCCAGGGTTCGGGACATCTGCTCAGGGCTGGAGAGGAACTTGCAGTGGGAGGGGGAGGGTCCAGTTATCGTGGTCTATGTAGGTACTAAGAACATAGGCAGGATGAGGAAGGAGGTTCTGCATAGTCAATATGAGGAGCGAGGCACCAAATTAAGAAGCAGAACCTCCAAGGTAATAATTTCTGGATTATTACCTGAGCCACGTGCAAATTGACAGAGGACAAATCAGATTAGAGAGGTGAATGCGTGGCTCAGAGATGGTGTGGGAGAAGTGGGATCCAGTTCATGGGGCACTGGCACCAGTCCTGGGGAAAGTGGGGGCTGTACCATTGGGACAGTCTACACCTGAACCCTGCTGGGACCAGTGTTCTTGCAAATCTCATAACTATGAAAGTAGAGAGGGCTTTAAACTAAATGGGGCTGGGGGAGGGGTGCAGTGAGGGTTCAAGCTTGGGTAGATGTGGCGAATCAAGGGAGGGGTAGAGTCAAGGCAGGAGAACCTAATAGTGAAATGGGGAATGAGCGTCAGAGAATAGCAGGAAGGGGCAGGAAGATAAAACCTACTATTAGACCAATAGTTAAGACTAGATGTTACAAAGATAACAAAACACAGAACTAAAGACTCTTATCTGAACACACATAGCATTCATAACAAAGTAAATGAATTGATAGTGCACATTGAAGTAAATAAATATGATCTGGTAGCCATTACAGAGACCTGGCTGCAGGATGACAAGGATGGGGTCCTGAACATTGAGGGGTATATGACATTGAAGAAGAATAGGAAGCTAGGTAAAGCTGGAGGGGTAGCACTGTTAATCAAGGAGGGCATTGGTGCAATAGTTAGAAATGACCTTGGTTCAGGAGATCAGGATGTAGAATCAGTTTGGGTTGAGATGGGGAACAGGAGGAGAAAGAAGTTACGAATGGGAGTGGTCTACAGAGCCCCTAACAGTGACCACAGTGTACAATAAAGTATACAAGAAGAACGAGTGGCTGCTTGTAATAAATGGATGGCGATAATCACGGGCGATTTTAACCTAAATATAAACTGGAAAGATCAGACTGACAGTCGTGGCCTGGATGAGGAGTCCATGGAATGCTTTTTACAGAAGCACATTCTGGAACCAACCAGAGAGCAGGTTATATTAGACTCGGTATTGGGTAACGTGACAGGGTTAATTAATGACCTCAGAGTGAAGGCACCGCTAGATAACAGCGACCACAATATGACTGAATTTCACATCCGGTCTGAAAGGGAGAAGAGTGGATCTAAGACTAAAAATAAAGACAACAATGTAGGGATGAAAGCTGATCTAGCTGAAGTGAACTGGGATACGAGGCTAGGGAATTGGCCAATAGAGAAGCAGTGGCAGACATGTAGGGGGATATTTCAGAATACTCAGAAGAAGTATATTCTACTATTAAAAAATTCTAAGGGGAGGACCCACCGTCCATGGTTAACTAAAGAAGTTAGAGAAAGCATCAAACTTAAGGGAAAAGCACATAACTGTGCAAAGACGTGTGGCAGGTCAGACGATTGGTCAGAATATACAGAACAGCAAAGAATGACTAAAAGGTTAAGCAGGAATAAGAAATTAGATTGTGAGAGAAAGCTAACTAGAAATGAAAAAACGGATAGCAAGAGTTTCTACAGGTATTTAAGTAGGAAAAGAGTAAGTAAAGTGAGTGTTGTTCCTCTAAAGTGTAACACTTGGGGAGTTAATAGTAGATCATAAGGAAATGGCGGATGAAATAAACAAATGTTTTGATTCTGTCTTCACTATAGAGGAGACAAAAAACATTCCAATGATAGCTGTAAATCAGAAGCAGTACTGAGCAAACCGATGGGGCTGTGGGCTGACAAATCTCTGGGCCCAGGTGGACTGCATCCTGGAGCCTTAAAAGAGGCGGCTGATGAGGTGGTAGATGCGTTAGTGTTAATTTTCCAACATTTCCTAGATTCTGGAAAGGTTCCATCAGACTGGAAAGTAGCAAATATAACCCCTCTGTTCAAGAAGGGAGGGAGGCAGAAACCAGGAAAATATAGGCCAGTGAGCCTGACATCTGTCGTGGGGAAGGTGTTAGAATCAATCATAGCTGGGCACTTGGGAAAAAGTCAAGGTAATCGGGAAGAGTCAGCATGGTTTGTGAGAGGGGAATCATGTTTAACCAATTTGTTGGAGTTCATTCAAGGAGTAACATGTGCTGTGGATAAAGGGGAACCTGCAGATGTGCTGTACTTGGATTTCCAGAAGGCACTTGATAAGGTGTCACAACAGAAAATAAAAGCTCATGGTGTAGGGTAACATGGATAGAAGATTGGCTGGCTGGCAGAAAGCAGAGAGTATGTATAAATGTGCCTTTTTCTGATTGGCAGGATGTGACAAGTGGAGTCCCACAGGGGTCTGTACTGGGGCCTCAACTTATTACGATTTTATATCAACAGTTTAGATGAGAGGAGTGGAGACATGGTAGCTAAATTTGCAAATGACACAAAGATAGGTAGGAAAGTATTTTGTGAAGAGGATATAAGGAGTTTGCAGATGGATATAGGTAGGTTGAGTGAGTGGGCAAAAACCTTGCAGATTGAGTAAAATGTGGGAAAATGTGAAGTTGTTCATTTTGGTAGGAAGAATAAAAAAGCAGAGTATGACTTCAATGGAAAACAGCTGCAGAATTCTGAGCTGCAGAGGGATCTAGGTGTTGTAAAAAATTAATTTTCAGGTACAGCAAGTAGTTAAGAAGGCTAATGGAATGTTATCCTTTATTCCAAGAGGGACTGAACATAAAAGTAAGAATGATATCCTTCAGTTATACAGGGCATTGGTGAGACCGCACCTCGAATACTGTGTGCAGCTTTGGTCACCTTATTTAAGGAAGGATGTAAATGCATTGGAGACGGTTCAGAGGAGGTTTACTAGATTGATACCTGGAATGAGTGGGTTGTCTTATGAGGAAAGGTTGGACAGACTGGGCTTGTTTCCACTGGAGTTTAGAAGAGTGAGGGGTGATTTGATTGAAGTACAAAAGTTTCTGAAAGGCATTGACAAGGTAGACATTGAAAGGATATTTCCTCTTGTTTGGTAAGTCCAGAACTAGGGGTCACTGTTTTAAAATTAGGGGTCACCCTTTTAGGACAGAGATGAGGAGAATTTTTTTCTCTCTGAGGGTTGTGAGACTTTGGAACTCTCTGCCTCAGAAGGTGGTGGAGGGGAGGGCCATTGAATAATTTTAAGGCGGAGGTAGATAGATTCTTGTCAGACAAGGGAATCAAAGGTTATCGGGGTTAGAGGGGAATGTGGAATTCGAAACACAAGAAGATCAGCCATGATGTTATTGAATGTTAGAGCAGACTCGAGGGGCCGAATGGCCTAGTTCTGCTTCTATTTTGTATATTGGTGTAGCTACTGCGTAGTAGCAGCGTGAAACAGCTTGTTGCTCATGTTTGAGACACCTTGCCCTTCCAAGGCAACCTGAGGTAGATTGAGGCAGCTCACCAACACCTTCCCAAGGGCAACTAGGGATGGGCAATAAATGCTGGCCCAGTCAGCGAAGCCCACATCCCGTGAATGAATAAGAAAAGGAAACTTTCCAGGGCCAGAAGTGACTGCCATAGTCCCATTCATGAGTTTGCAAAGTATAGAGCACAAATTGACCTGATCAGTGTGGTCATTCTGTCAAAGGATAGAACCACAGGACTGTAGAAATCTTACGGTGCAGAAAGAGCCCATCATTTCCGATCCAGCCAAAAAGAGGGAGAAACAGAAACTAGCCGTTCATTTTAATCCTGCTTTCCAGCAGCTGGTCCATAGCTTTGCAGGTTACAGCACTTCAGATACAGATCCAGCTACCTTTTCAATGAGTTGAGTGTTTCAGCCTCAACCACCGACTTAGGCAGTGAATCCCAGACACCCACCACCCTCTGGGTGATAAGTTTTTCCTCATGTCCCCTCTCATCCTTCCACCAATCGCCTTAAATCTATACCCCCTGGGGGAGGCGGTGGCCTAGTCGTATTGGTCATCCAGAGACCCAGGGCAATGCCCTGAGGACCCAGGTTCAAACCCCACCATGGTAGTAAAATCTGGAATTAAAAGTCTAATGATGACCATGAAACTGTTGCCGATTGTTGTAAACCCATCTGGCTCACTAATACCTTTTAGGGGAAGGAATCTGCTGTCCTTACCCGGTCTGGCCTACATGAGACTCCAGACCCACAGCAATGTGGTTGACTCTGAATTGGCCCAGAAAGACACTCAGTTGCATCAAACAGCTATAAAGCCAATAAAAAGGAAGGAAACCAGACGGACCAACCGGCATTGACCTAGACACCGGAAACGACAATGGCAAACCCAACCCTACTGAACCTGCAAAGTCCTCCTTACTAACATGTTGGGCTAGTGCCAAAATTGGGAGAGCTGTATCACAGTCTAGTCAAACAACAGCCTGACATAGTCATCCTCACAGAATCATACCTTACAGATAACATCCCAGACACAACCATCACCATCCCTGGGTATGTCCTGTAGACCCAGTAGAGGTGGCAGCACAGTGGTATACAGTCGAGAGGGAGTTGCCCTGGGAGTCCTCAACATCGACTCCGGACCCCATGAAGTCTCATGGCGTCAGGTGAAACATGGGCACGGAAACCTCCTGCTGATTACCACGTACCGCCCACCCTCAGCTGATGAATCAATGCTCCTCCATGTTGAACGCCACTTGGAGGAAGCACTGAGGATGGCAAGGGCACAGAATGTACTCTGGGTGGGGGACTTCAATGTCCATCACCAAGAGTGGCTCAGTAGCATCACTACTGACCGAGCTGGACGAGTCCTAAAGGACATAGCTGCTAGACTGGGTCTGCGGCAGGTGGAGAGGGAAACAACAAGAGGGAAAAGCATACTTGACCTCATCCTCACCAACCTGCCTGCCGCAGATGCATCTGCCCATGACAGTATCGGTAGCAGTGACCATCGCACAGTCCTTGTGGAGATGAAGTCCCGCCTTCACATTGAGGATACACTCCATCGTGTTGTGTGGCACTACCACCGTACTAAATGGGATAGATTTCAAACAGATCTAGCAACTCAAGGTGAGGTGCTGTGGGCCATCAGCAGCAGCAGAATTGTACTCGAACACAATCTGTAACCTCATGGCCCAGCATATCCCCCACTCTACCATTACCATCAAGCCAGGGGATCAACCCTGGTTTAATGAAGAGTGCAGGAGGGCATGCCAGAAGCAGCACCAGGCTTACCTAAAAATGAGGTGTCAACCTGGTGAAGCTATAAGACAGGACTACTTGCATGCCAAACAGTATAAGCAGCAAGTGGTAGACAGAGCTAAGCGATCCCACAACCAACGGAGCAGATCTAAACACTGAAACATAGAAAATAGGAGCGGGAGTAGGTCATTCGGCCTTTCAGGCCTGCGCTGCCAGTCACCATGATCATGGCTGATCCTCTATCTCAACGCCATACTCCCGTGCTCTCCCCATACCCTTTAGAGTCTAGAAATCCATTTATTTCCTTCTTAAATATATTCAGTGACTTGGCCTCCACAGCCCTCTGTGGTAGAGAATTCCACAGGTTCACCACCCTCTGAGTGACAAAGTTTCTCCTCATCTCAGACCTAAATGGGCTACCCCATATCCTGAGACTGTGACCCCTTGTTTTAGACCCCCAGCCAAGGGAAACATCGTCCCTGCATCCAGTCTGTCCAGCCCTGTCAGAATTTTATATGTTTCAGTGAGATCTCCTCTCATTCTTCTAAACTCCAGGGAATACAGGCCTAGTCAGCCCAATCTCCCCTCATACGACAATCCTGCCATCCCAGGATTCAGTTTGGTGAACCTTCACTGCACTCCCTCTATGGCAACTATATCCTTTCTTAGGTAAGGAGACCAAAACTGCACACAATACTCCAGGCGTGGTCTCACCAAGGCCCTGTACAGCTGCAGTAAGACATCCTTGCTCCTGTACTCATGTCCTCTGGCTATGAAGGCCAACATACCATTTACCACCCAACGCGTATATTGACCAGCGAAGGTAGGCTTGCGGTGGACTGAGGTAGACGAGTTGGCAGATTTCCCAGCTAGTAAGCCAATGAAAAGGAGTTCATTTGACTGCTCTATTTCAAAAATGAATTTGAGCGCAGGATGGAGCCTATTAAGACATGTAAGGAGATGATTACTTGCAGCGGCAGGTTTAAATATAGCAAATGTTTCATCCACATGTCAGAAATATATTTTTTATTTTCATGGGATGTGGGCTTCGCTGGCTGGGCCAGCATTTATTGCCCATCCCTAGTTGCCCTTGAGAAGGTGGTGGTGAGCTGAGTTCTTGAACCGCTGCAGTCCATGTGGTGTAGGTACACCCACAGTGCGGTTAGGGAGGGAGTTCCAGGATTTTGACCCAGCGACAGTGAAGGAATATATATATTTCCATATATATTTCCGATATTTTCTGATATATTTCCAAGTCAAGATGGTGAGTGACTTGGAGGGGAACTTCCAGGTGGTGGTGTTCCCATCTATCTGCTGCCCTTGTCCTTCTAGATGGTAGAGGTCGTGTGTTTGGAAGGTGCTGTCTAAGGAGCCTTGGTGAATTCCTGCAGTGCACCTTGTAGATGGTACACACACTGCTGCTACTGTGCATAGGTGGTGGAGGGAGTGAATGTTTGTGAATGTGGTGCCAATCGAGCGGCTGCTTTGTCCTGGATGGTGTCAATCTTCTTGAGTGTTGTGGGAGCTGCACCCATCCAGGCAAGTGGGGAGTATTCCATCACACTCCTGACTTGTGCCTTGTTGATGATGGACAGGCTTTGGGGAGTCAGGAGGTGAGTTACTCGTCGATTCCTAGTCTCCGACCTGCTCTTGTAGCCACAATATTTACATGGCCAGTCCAGTTCAGTCCCTGGTCAATGGTATAAGGGGCACTGAGGGAGAAAAATTCATGCAGTGTGTCCAGGAAAATATTTTCAACCAATTAGCGACAAACCCAACGAGAGGAGATGCAATTCTAGACCTAGTCTTGGGGAACGAAGAAGGGCAAGTGGGTGAAGTGACAGTTGGCGACCATATCGGGGACAGTGATCACAATTCAGTTAGATTTAGCATTACCATGGAAAAGGACAGAGATAAGGCTGGAGTAAAAGTCTTGCACTGGGGGAAGGCAAATTTTGCAGAAATGAGAAGGGACTTGGCTGAGGTGGACTGGACAGCACTGCTGGAGGATAAAACAGTGGAAAACCAGTGGGAAGCACTAAAAAGCGAGATCCTAATTGTACAAAGTAGACATGTCCCCTATAAAAATAAGAGTGGTACTGCCAAATCTAGACCTCCCTGGTTGTGTAGAGGAATACAGGGGAAGATCAAACAGAAAAAGAAAGCGTACGATAGGCACAAAGAACTAAGCACTGCAGATAGCCTAGATAAATATAGGAAGTGCAGGGACAAAGTAAAAAATGAAATAAGGAAATGAAAGAGAGGGTATGAAAAAAGATTAGCAAGTAAAGTTAAAGATAACCCAAAGATGTTTTACCAATACATTAATGCTAAAAGGTTAGTTAAGGAAAAAGTGGGACCTATCAGAGATGAAGATGGAAACTTGTGTGTAGATGCAGAGGCTGTGGGAAGGGTTTTGAATGAATATTTTGTCTCTGTGTTTACAAAGGAAAGGAAGGATGTAGATATAGTAGTCCAGGAGGAACACTGCGAGATATTGGACGGGATAGTCATAAAGAGAGAGGAAGTACTCGAAGAGTTGAAATCCTTGAAAGTTGATAAGTCACCAGGGCCAGATGGATTGTTTCCGAGGCTGCTGAAGGAAGTCAGGGAGGAGATGGCAGATGCTCTGAGGATGATTTTCCAATCTTCACTAGATACAGGTGAGGTACCGGAAGACTGGAGAAATGCAAACGTAGTTCCATTGTTTAAAAAGGGATCAAAGGAAATGCCAAACAATTATAGGCCAGTTAGACTTACATCGGTGGTGAGCAAATTAGTAGAATCAATCCTGAGAGATTGGATTAACTGTCATGTGGAAAGGCATGGACTAGTCAGGAATGGTCAGCATGGATTTGTTAAAGGAAGGTCTTGCCTCACAAATTTGATTGAATTCTTTGAGGAAGTGACAGGAAGGGTTGATGAAGGTAGTGCAGTGGATGTTGTGTACATGGATTTTAGCAAGGCATTTGACAAGGTCCCACATGGCAGATTGGTCAGGAGAGTAAAAGCCCATGGGATTCAGGGTAATGTGGCAAACTGGATAAAAGGTTGGCTTTGTAACAGGAAACAAAGGGTAATGGTCGATGGATGCCCTTGCGAATGGAAAGTTGTCTCAAGTGGTGTTCCACAGGGCTCGGTGTTGGGACCCTTGCTGTTTGTGTTATATATTAACGATTTGGACGTGAACATGGGGGGCACAATTGGGAAATTTGCAGATGACACAAAGATTGGCTGAGTAGTGGATAATGTGGAGGATAGCCATAATCTCCAAAACGATATAGATGGGTTGGTGGAGTGGGCGGTAAAGTGGCAGATGGATTTTAACATAGAGAAGTGTGAGGTCATACATTTAGGGAGGTCAAACAGTTACAGGGATTACACAATAAATGGGAATATACTAAGAGGGGTAGATGAAGTGAGAGATCTTGGCATACAAGCACACAGGTCCCTGAAGGCAGCAGTTCAAGTAGACAAGGTTGTAAAGAAGGCATATGGAATGCTCTCCTTCATTGGCAGAGGTATAGAATATAAAAGTAAGGATATAATGTTGGAATTGTATAAAACTGGTGAGGCCACAACTGGAGTATTGTGTACAGTTCTGGTCACCACATTACAGGAAGGACGTAATAGCTCTGGAGAGAGTGCAGAGGAGGTTTTCAAGAATGTTGCCGGGGTTAGAAAAGTGTATCTACGAGGAGAGATTGGATAGGTTGGGGTTATTTTCCTTAGAACAAAGAAGGCTGAGAGGTGACTTGATTGAGGTGTACAAAATTATGAGGGGAATAGATAGAGGGAAAATATTGTTTCCCTTGGCAGAGAATTCTAGAACCAGGGGACATAGATTCAAGATAAGTGGCAGAAGGTGTAGGGGCAACATGAGGAAGAACTTTTTTACACAGAGGGTAATGGGTGTCTGGAATTCGCTGCCCAAGTTGATGGTAGAGGCAGAAACTCTTGACTCTTTTAAAAAGTACCTGGATCTGCACCTAAAGTGCTGTAAGCTGCAGGGCTATGGGCCGGGTGCAGGAAGGCGGGATTAGAAAGGGCACCTGGGTGTCCTCAGGCTGGCATGGACAAGATGGGCCGAATGGCCTCCTTCTGTGCTGTAACTTTTCTATGATTCTATGGTTCTATGGTAACCTCCAGGATGTTGATAGTGGAGGATTCAGTAATGGTAATGCCATTGAATGTCAAGGGGCGATGGTTAGATTCTCTCCTGTTGGAGATGGTTATTGCCTGGCACTCATGTGGCACAAATGTTACTTGCCACTTGTCAGCCCAAGCCTGGATATTTTCCAGGTCTTGCTGCATTTGGACATGGACTGCTTCAGTATCTGAGGAGTCACGAATGGTGCTGAACATTGTGCAATCATCAGCAAACACCCCCACTTCTGACCTTATGATGGAAGGAAGGTCATTGATGAAGCAGCTGAAGATGGTTGGGCCGAGGACACTACCCTGAGGAACTCCTGCAGTGATGTCCTGGAGCTGAGATGACTGACCTCCAACAACCACAACCATCTTCCTTTGTGCTAGGTATGACTCCAACCAGCGGAGAGTTTTCCCCCTGATTCCCATTGACTCCAGTTTTGCTAGGGCTCCTTGATGCCACACTCGGTCAAATGCGGCCTTGATATCAAGGACAGTCACTCTCACCTCACCTCACCTCAATAGTTCAGCTCTTTTGTCCATGTTTGAACCAAGGGTTGTAATGAGGTCAGGAGCTGAGTGACCCTGGCGGAACCCAAACTGGGCATCAGTGAGCAGGTTATTGCTAAGTATGTGCCGCTTGATAGCACTGTTGATGACACATTCTGTCACTTTGCTGATGATATAGAATAGACTAATGGACCGATCATTGGCCAGGTTGGATTTGTCCTGCTTTTTGTGTACAGGACATACCTGGGCAATTTTCCACATAGCCGGGTAGATGCCAGTGTTGTAGCTGTACTGGAGCAGCTTGGCTAGGGGCACGGCAAGTTCTGGAGCACAAGTCTTCAGTACTATTGCCGGAATATTGTCAGGGCCTGTGGTAATCTGGGATGCAATACACCTTTAAGAGAATGGGAGCAGATTGACCACGTGATCGTATTAACCAATTGCTGTGTATTGCGGGCTACATTGTTAATCAGTAGTTTTAGAAGGGATTTTGTTGTGAGAAACACACGTGTTAGTGCTCCATTACTTACGTGAATAAACAGCGTCTGCTCCATTTTACAATGGCCTCCTCATTTACATCATCTTGATTCCCAACTCACTCACTTTGTCCCTGGACAGTGTCAAGCTTCTTGAGTGTTGTGGGAGCTGCACTCATCCAGGCAAGTGGAGAGTATTCCATCACACTCCTGACTTGTGCCTTGTAGATGGTGGACAGGCTTTGGGGAGTCAGAAGGTGAGTTACTCTCCGTAGGATTCCTAGCCTCTGACCTGTTCTTGTAGCTACAGTATTTATATGGCTAGTCCAGTTGAGTTTCTGGTCAATGGTAACCCCAAGATGTTGACAGTGGGGGATTTGGTGATGGTAATTCCATTGAACATCAAGGGATGATGGTTAGATTCTCTCTTGTTGGAGATGGTCATTGCCTGGCACTTGTGTGGCACGAATGTTATTTGCCACTTGTCAGCCCAAGCCCGGATATTATCCAGGTCTTGCTTTGCAGGATCCAGTGCCTTCAGCCGTTTCTTGATATCATGTGGAGTGAATCAAATTGTCTGAAGACTGGCATCTGTGATGCTGGGGACCTCCGGAGGAGGCTGAGATGGATCATCCACTCGGCACTTCTGGCTGAAGATTGTAGCAAATGCTTCAGCCTTATCTTTTGCATTGATGTGCTGGGCTCCTCCAGCATTGAGGATGGGGATATTTGTGGAGCCTCCTCCTCCAGTGAGTTATTTAATTGTCCACCACCATCCACGACTGGATGTGGCAGGACTGCAGAGCTTAGATCTGATCTGTTGGTTGTGGGATCGCTTAACTCTGTCTATCACTTGCTGCTTATGCTGTTTGGCACGCAAGTGGTCCTGTGTTATACCTTCACCAGGTTGACACCTCATTTTTAGCTATGCCTGGTGCTGCTCCTGGCATGCCCTCCTGCACCCTTCATTGAACTAATGTTGATCCCCTGTCTTGATGGTAATGGTAGAGTGGGGGATATGCTGGGCCATGAGGTTACAGATTGTGTTCGAGTACAATTCTGCTGCTGCTGATGGCCCACAGCGCCTCATGGATGCCCAGTCTTGAGTTGCTAGATCTGTTTGAAATCTATCCCATTTAGCATGGTGGTAGTGCCACACAACACGATGGAGGGCATCCTCAATGTGAAGGCGGGACTTCATCTCCACAAGGACTGTGCAGTGGTCACTCCTCCCGATACTGTCATGGACAGATACACCTGTGACAGGTGATGCACATGTGACAGTTCCACACGCTATAAGATTGGTCTTATTGGCAGCCTCGTAAATAGGATCTGAGCCATTTGCTCACCCTGCAAGTTTAATGCTGAAATAGGGGCATCAAAGGCACCCTGCAGGATAATGGCTACCCTGATCAGATCATCTCATGGTGTATATCGCGCACACTCATGAACGAGTCTAAGGCCACCACCCTCTGCCCTGAAAATACCTCAGATTACTCTGGAAGGGCCAGGTATCTCAAAAATTGCCAACAGGCAAAGCTAGCTGTTTCACACTGCTCCTATGCAGCAGCAACACAAGTGGTATTCACCACTAACAGGATCACAGAATCACAGAATCACACAGTGCAGAAGAGGCCCTTCGGCCCATCGAGTCTGCACCGACAGGATGTTGCCACCAAGCCAAGAAGATATTCTGCCTTTTGCACAATAAGTAATGTGACATATGAGAACACCATTACCTGGAAGTTCCCCTCCAAGCCACTCACTATCCTGACTTGGAAATATAATTGCTATTCCTTCACTGTCACTGGGTCAAACTACTGGAACTCCCTCCCTAACAGCACTGTGGGTGTACCTACACTACATGGACTGCAGCGGCTCAAGAAGGCAGCTCACCACCACCTTCTCAGGGGCAACTAGGGATGGGCAATAAATGCTGGCCCAGCCAGTGAAGCCCACATCCCATGAATGGATATAAAAAATATTAATTTCAGTGCCAGTGTGATGATGCTAGGTATTGTAGGCCGTATGTCCCAGAGACTGGTGGATTGTATCAAACAGCATGTTCCTTCCACTGTTCGCAATGGGCAAGGTCCAGACTATACCCAAACAGCCCGTGCTTACAAAACTCAAAACAAAGTCTCCAACATGAGATGTGATTCCGTGATTGGACAACATTTGCTAAGTAATCCTCTGTGTGCTAAGAATTACGCTAACCACCAATTTAAGATGGTCGGTCGGGCACAGTGTGGCACATTGGCGTGTAGTGGTAGCTGCACACATTAATACACAGGGCCCTGTTCTTTGCAGACAGACAAATAACATGCACACACACTGTGCCTTTTTCAGCTCAGCAAAGTAAGTGACAGCCATTCGCTGGTTCGGTCCTCAGGGCAACGTCTTGACCAATCAGAGTCAAGCAGCCTGGTTTAAATTTCAAACAATGTATGGCAGTTAATTGTTGTCATCATCAACTGGTACATTCTCCATGACAACGTCCTTACCAGTCAGACTCGACTTGCCAACAAATCAGCACTCTCTTCTCGTACAGTGTAAATTGTTGTTCCGGCTTTGATGAAAGAATCTCATTTTACAGCAATACTCAAGCTCTGTGTGACTGTTAACACACTAAATGGTACTCGGCGGCTGCTTTATTTTATTGCTATTTTTTTTGTTGGCACCTGAGATCACTTTAATTTTTAAGAGATTGTTTAATTAATATTTTTATGGGATGTGGGCATTAAAAAACATAGAAACATAGAAACTAGGAGCAGGAGAAGGCCATTCGGCCCTTCGAGCCTGCTCCACCATTCATTATAATCATGGCTGATCATCCTACACTCCCCCTCTCCCCACCTACACTCCCCCTCTCCCCACCTACACTCCCCCTCTCCCCACCTACACTCCCCCTCTCCCCACCTACACTCCCCCTCTCCCCACCTACACTCCCCCTCTCCCCACCTACACTCCCCCTCTCCCCATCTACACTCCCGCTCTCACCACCTACACTCCCCCTCTCCCCACCTACACTCCCCCTCTCCCCATCTACACTCCCTCCCTCCCCACCTACACTCCCCCTCTCCCTACCTACACTCCCGCTCTCACCACCTACACTCCCCCTCTCCCCGCCTACACTCCCCCTCTCCCCTCCTACACTCTCCCTCTCCACGCCTACACTCCCCCTCTCCCCACCTACACTCCCCCTCTCCCCACCTACACTCCCACTCTCCCCACCTACACTCCCCCTTTCCCTATCTACACTCCCCCTCTCCCCGCCTACACTCCCCCTCTCCCCATCTACACTCCGCCTCTCCCCACCTACACTCCAACTCTCCCCACCTACA
>NW_027597824.1:0-64346 GCF_964194155.1 Cetorhinus maximus | reverse complement strand
AAAGGGACAGGAGATGAGATGAGATGAGAGGAGAGGAGAGGAGAGGAGAGGGAGGGGGGAGGGAGAGGGAGAGGGAGAGGAGAGGGAGAGCTGTGGAGAGGGAGAAGAGAGGGAGAGGAGGGGAGAGAGAGAGCGAGAGAGAGGAGACGAGAGCGAGAGAGAGAGCGAAGGGAGATGAGAGGATAGGGAGAGGAGAGGAGGGGAGAGGGAGAGGAGTGGGAGAGGGTGGAGAGGGAGAGGAGGGGAGAGGAGAGGGAGAGGAGCGGAGAAGGAGAAGAGAGGTGAGGAGAGGAAAAGAGGGGGGGAGGAGAGGAGAGGAGGGGAGAGGAGAGGGAGAGGTGAGGGAGTGGGAGAGGTAGAGGAGAGGGGAGGAAAGGGAGAGGAGAAGAAGAGGGAGAAAGGAGGGAAGGGTGAGGAGAGGAGAGGGAGAGGACGGGTTGAGGGTGAGGAGAGGATGAAGAGAGGAGGAGAGGAGAGGAGGGGACAATGAGAGGGAGAGGAGAGGGAGAGGAGAGGAGAGGGAGATGGGGAAGGAGAGGGAGAGGGAGAGGAGTGGAGAGGAGATTGAGAGAGAGATGAGAGGAGCGGAGAGGAGAGCAGAGGGAGAGGAGAGGTAGTGGAGATGGAGGGTGAGCGAGGGCATTGAGAGGAGAGGAGAGGAGAGGAGAGAGAGGTGAGGAGAGGGTGAGGGAGAGGAGAGAGTGGGAGGAGAGGAGAGCTGGAGGGAGAGGAGAGGTCGAGGATATGAGAGGAGAAGGAGAGGGAGAGGGGAGTGAGAGGAGAGGGAGAGTGAGGGGAGAGGAGAGGGAGAGAGAGGGGAAGGGAGAGGAGAGGAGGGAGAGAGGGGAGAGGAGAGGAGAGGTGGTGAGAGGAGGGGAGAGAAAGGAGAGAGCGAAAGGAGTGAGGGAGAGGAGAGGGAAGAGGAGAATGCGAGGAGAGGGGGAGGAGAGAGAGGGAGAGGAGAGGGAGAGGAGATGAGAGGAGGGGAGATCAGAGGTGATGAGAGGAGAGGTAGAGGAGAGGAGAGGAGAGGAGAGAAGTGAGAGGAGAGGAGAGGAGAGGAGGGGAAGGAGAGGAAGAGGGAGAGGTGATGGTGAGGAGTGCAAATAGTGCAATAGTGCAATCTCCCCCAATTAATGACACTCCAAAACTGCAGCACACCCTCAATTACTGACACTCAAAAACTGCAGCCCAACCTCAATTACTGACACTCCAAAACTGCAGCACACCCTCAATTACTGACCCTCCAACAGTGCAGCCCAACCTCAATTACTGACACTCCAATAGTGCAGCACACCCTCAATTACTGACACTCCAATAGTGCAGCACACCCTCAATTACTGACACTCCAATAGTGCAGCACACCCTCAATTACTGACACTCCAAAACTGCAGCACACCCTCAATTACTGACCCTCCAACAATGCAGCCCAACCTCAATTATTGACACTCCAATAGTGCAGCACACCCTCAATTACTGACACTCCAAAACTGCAGCACACCCTCAATTACTGACCCTCCAACAGTGCAGCCCAACCTCAATTACTGACACTCCAATAGTGCAGCACACCCTCAATTACTGACACTCCAATAGTGCAGCACACCCTCAATTACTGACACTCCAATAGTGCAGCAAACCCTCAATTACTGACACACCAATAGTGCGGCACACCCTCAATTACTGACACTCCAATAGTGGAGCACACCCTCAATTACTGACACACCAATAGTGCGGCACACCCTCAATTACTGACACTCCAATAGTGCAGCACATCCTCAATTACTGACAATCCAATAGTGCAGCACACCCTCAATTACTGACACTCCAATAGTGCAGCACACCCTCAAATACTGACACTCCAATAGTGCAGCACACTCTCAATTACTGACACTCCAATAGTGCAGCACACCCTCAATTACTGACACTCCAATAGTGCAGCACACCCTCAATTACTGACACTCCAATAGTGCAGCACACCCTCAATTACTGACTCTCCAATAGTGCAGCGCGCCCTCAATTACTGACACTCCAATATGTAGCACACCCTCAATTACTGGCACTCCAATAGTGCAGCACACCCTCAATTGCTGACAATCCAATAGTGCAGCACACCCTCAATTACTGACACTCCAATAGTGCAGCACACCCTCAATTACTGACACTCCAATAGTGCAGCAAACCCTCAATTACTGACACACCAATAGTGCGGCACACCCTCAATTACTGACACTCCAATAGTGGAGCACACCCTCAATTACTGACACACCAATAGTGCGGCACACCCTCAATTACTGACACACCAATAGTGCAGCAAACCCTCATTAACTGCCCCTCCAATAGTGCAGCACACCCTCAATTACTGACACTCCAGTAAAGCAGCACACCCTCAATTACTGACACACCAATATTGCGGCACACCCTCCATTAGTGACCCTCCAATAGTGCAGCACACCCTCAATTACTGACACAACAAAACTGCAGAACACACTCAATTACTGACACTCCAATAGTGCAGCACACCCTCAATTACTGACACAACAATAGTGCGGCACACACTCAATTACTGACACTCCAATAGTGCAGCACACCCTCAATTACTGACACTCCAATAGTGCAGCACATCCGCAATTACTGACCCTCCAATAGTACAGCACACCCTCAATTACTGACACAACTAAAGTGCAGCACACCATCAATTACTGACACTCCAATAAGGCAACACACCCTCAATTACTGACACTCCAATAGTGCAGCACACCCTCAATTACTGACACAACTAAAGTGCAGCACACCCTCAATTACTGACACTCCAATAATGCAGCACACCCTCAATTACTGACACTCCAATTGTGCAGCACACCCTCAATTACTGACACTCCAATAGTGCGGCACACCCTCAATTACTGACACTCCAATATTGCAGCACACCCTCAATTACTGACACTCCTATAGTGCAGCACACGGTCAATTACTGACACTCCAATATTGCAGCACACCCTCAATTACTGACACTCCTATAGTGCAGCACACGGTCAATTACTGACACTCCAATAGTGCAGCACAGCCTCAATTACTGACACTCCAATAGTGCAGCACACCCTCAATTACTGACACTACAATAGTGCAGCACACCCTCAATTACTGACACTCCAATAGTGCAGCACACCCTCAATTACTGACACTCCAATAGTGCAGCACACCCTCAATTACTGACACTCCAATAATTCAGCAAACCCACAATTACTGACACTAAAAAAATGCAGCACAGCCTCAATTACTGACACTCCAATAGTGCAGCACACCCTCAATTACTGACCCTCCAATAGTGCAGCACACCCTCAATTACTGACACTCCAATAGTGCAGCACACCCTCAATTACTGACACTACAATAGTGCAGCACACCCTCAATTACTGACACTCCAATAGTGCAGCACACCCTCAATTACTGACACTCCAATAGTGCAGCACACCCTCAATTACTGACACTCCAATAATTCAGCAAACCCACAATTACTGACACTAAAAAAATGCAGCACAGCCTCAATTACTGACACTCCAATAGTGCAGCACCCCCTCAATTACTGACACTCCAATAGTGCAGCACACCCTCAATTACTGACACTCCAATAGTGCAGCACACCCTCAATTACTGACACTCCAATAGTGCAGCACACCCTCAATTACTGACACTCCAATAGTGCAGCACACCCTCAATTACTGACACTCCAATAGTGCAGCACACCCTCAATTACTGACACTCCAATAGTGCAGCACACCCTCAATTACTGACACTCCAATAGTGCAGCACACCCTCAATTACTGACTCTCCAATAGTGCAGCACACCCTCAATTACTGACACTCCAATAGTGCAGCACACCCTCAATTACTGACTCTCCAATAGTGCAGCACACCCTCAATTACTGACACTCCAATAGTGCAGCACACACTCAATTACTGACTCTCCAATAGTGCAGCACACCCTCAATTACTGACACTCCAATAGTGCAGCACACACTCAATTACTGACTCTCCAATAGTGCAGCACACCCTCAATTACTGACTCTCCAATAGTGCAGCACACCCTCAATTACTGACACTCCAATAGTGCAGCACACCCTCAATTACTGACACTCCAATAGTGCAGCACACACTCAATTACTGACTCTCCAATAGTGCAGCACACCCTCAATTACTGACACTCCAATAGTGCAGCACACCCTCAATTACTGACACTCCAATAGTGCAGCACACCCTCAATTACTGACCCTCCAACATTGCAGCCCAACCTCAATTACTGACACTCCAATAGTGCAGCACACACTCAATTACTGACACTCCAATAGTGCAGCACACCCTCAATTACTGACACGCCAATAGTGGAGCACACGCTCAATTACTGACTCTCCAATAGTGCAGCGCGCCCTCAATTACTGACACTCCAATAGTGCAGCACACCCTCAATTACTGACACTCCAATAGTGCAGCACACCCTCAATTGCTGACAATCCAATAGTGCAGCACACCCTCAATTACTGACACGCCAATAGTGGAGCACACCCTCAATTACTGACACTCCAATAGTGCGGCACACCCTCAATTACTGACACACCAATAGTGCAGCAAACCCTCATTAACTGCCCCTCCAATAGTGCAGCACACCCTCAATTACTGACACTCCAGTAAAGCAGCACACCCTCAAATACTGACACACCAATATTGCGGCACACCCTCCATTAGTGACCCTCCAATAGCGCAGCACACCCTCAATTACTGACACAACAAAACTGCAGAACACACTCAATTACTGACACTCCAAAAGTGCAGCACACACTCAGTTACAGATAATCCAATAGGGCAGGACACCCTCAATTACTGACACAACAATAGTGCGGCACACACTCAATTACTGACATGACAAAACTGCAGCACACACTCAATTACTGACACTCCAATAGTGCAGCACATCCTCAATTACTGACCCTCCAATAGTGCAGCACACCCTCAATTACTGACACAACTAAAGTGCAGCACACCCTCAATTACTGACACTCCAATAATGCAGTACACCCTCAATTACTGACACTCCAATAGTGCAGCACACCCTCAATTACTGACACAACTAAAGTGCAGCACACCCTCAATTACGGACACTCCAATTGTGCAGCACACCCTCAATTACTGACACTCCAATAGTACAG
This sequence comes from Cetorhinus maximus, assembly GCF_964194155.1. Lineage (NCBI taxonomy): Eukaryota > Metazoa > Chordata > Chondrichthyes > Lamniformes > Cetorhinidae > Cetorhinus > Cetorhinus maximus. The sequence goes on along the minus strand of NW_027597824.1, from coordinate 59,145 downwards.
CACACCCTCAATTACTGACACTCCTATAGTGCAGCACACCCTCAATTACTGACACTCCAATAGTGCAGCACACCCTCAATTACTGACCCTCCAACATTGCAGCCCAACCTCAATTACTGACACTCCAATAGTGCAGCACACACTCAATTACTGACACTCCAATAGTGCAGCACACCCTCAATTACTGACACGCCAATAGTGGAGCACACGCTCAATTACTGACTCTCCAATAGTGCAGCACACCCTCAATTACTGACACTCCAATAGTGCAGCACACCCTCAATTGCTGACAATCCAATAGTGCAGCACACCCTCAATTACTGACACGCCAATAGTGGAGCACACCCTCAATTACTGACACTCCAATAGTGCGGCACACCCTCAATTACTGACACACCAATAGTGCAGCAAACCCTCATTAACTGCCCCTCCAATAGTGCAGCACACCCTCAATTACTGACACTCCAGTAAAGCAGCACACCCTCAAATACTGACACACCAATATTGCGGCACACCCTCCATTAGTGACCCTCCAATAGCGCAGCACACCCTCAATTACTGACACAACAAAACTGCAGAACACACTCAATTACTGACACTCCAATAGTGCAGCACACACTCAGTTACAGATAATCCAATAGGGCAGCACACCCTCAATTACTGACACAACAATAGTGCGGCACACACTCAATTACTGACATGACAAAACTGCAGCACACACTCAATTACTGACACTCCAATAGTGCAGCACATCCTCAATTACTGACCCTCCAATAGTGCAGCACACCCTCAATTACTGACACAACTAAAGTGCAGCACACCCTCAATTACTGACACTCCAATAATGCAGTACACCCTCAATTACTGACACTCCAATAGTGCAGCACACCCTCAATTACTGACACAACTAAAGTGCAGCACACCCTCAATTACGGACACTCCAATTGTGCAGCACACCCTCAATTACTGACACTCCAATAGTACAGCACACCCTCAATTACTGACACTCCTATAGTGCAGCACACCCTCAATTACTGACACTCTAATAGTGCTGCAATCCCTCAATAACTGACACTCCAATAGTGCAGCACACCCTCCATTACTGACACTCCAATAGTTCAGCACACCCTCAATTACTGACACTTCAATAGTGCAGCACACCCTCAATTACTGACACTCCAATAGTGCAGCACACCCTCAATTACTGACCCTCCAATAGTGCAGCTCATCCTCAATTACTGATACTCCAATAGTGCAGCACAACCTCAATTACTGACACTCCAATAGTGCTGCACACCCTCAATTACTGACAGTCCATTGGTGCAGCAGACCCCCGAATACTCTCACTACAATAGTGCAGAAGAGCCTCAATTACAGACCCTCCAATAGTGCAGCACACCCTCAATTACTGACACTCCAATAGTGCAGCACACCCTCAATTACTGACACTCCAATAGTGCAGCACACCCTCAATTACTGACTCTCCAATAGTGCAGCACACCCTCAATTACTGTCACTCCAATAGTGCAGCACACCCTCAATTTCTGACACTCCAATAGTGCAGCACACCCTCAATTACAGACAATCCACTAGTGCAGCCCACCCTCAATTACCGACTCTCCAATAGTGCAGCACACCCTCAATTACTGACACTCCCATAGTGAAGCACACACTCAATTACTGACACTCCAATACTGTAGCACACCCTCAATTACTGACACTCCAATAGTGCAGCACACCCTCAATTACTGACACTCAAATAGTGCAGCACACCCTCAATTACTGACACCCCAATACTGCAGCACACCCTCAATTACTGACCCTCCAATAGTGCAGCACACCCTCAATTACTGACACCCCAATAGTGCAGCACACCCTCAATTAATGACCCTCCAAAAGTGCAGCACACCCTCAATTACTGACCCTCCAATAGTGCAGCACACCCTCAATTACTGACACTCCATTAGTGCAGCACACCCTCAATTAAGGACCATCCAACAGTGCAGCACAAACTCAATATCTGACACTCCAATAGTGCAGCACATCTTCAATTACTGACTCTCCAATAGTGCAGCACACCCTCAATTACTGACCCTGTAATAGTGCAGCACACCCTCAATTAATGACCTTCCAATAGCGCAGCACACCCTCAATTACTGGCACTTATATAGTGTAGCACACCCTCAAATACTGACACTCCAATACTGCAGCACACCCTCAATTACTGACACTCCAATAGTGCAGCACACCCTCAATTACTGACACTCCAATACTGCAGCACACCCTCAATTACTGACACTCCAATAGTGCAGCACACACTCAATTACTGACACTCCAATAGTGCAGCACACCCTCAATTAATGACCTTCCAATAGTGCAGCACACCCTCAATTAATGACCTTCCAATAGTGCAGCACACCCTCAATTAATGACCTTCCAATAGTACAGCACACACTCAATTACTGACACTCCAATAGTGCAGCACACCCTCAATTACTGACACTCCAATAGTGCAGCAAACCCTCAATTACTGACACTCCAATAGTGCAGCACACACTCAATTACTGACAATCCAAATGTGCAGCACACCCTCAAATGCTGACCCTCCAATAGTGTAGCACCCCCTCAATTACTGACCCTTTAATAGTGCAGCATACCCTCAATGAAAGGCACCCCAATAGTGCAGCACACCCTCAATTACTGAGACTACAATAGTGCAGCACACCCTCAATTACTGACACCCCAATAGTGCAGCACACCCTCAATTAATGACCCTCCAAGAGTGCAGCACACCCTCAATTACTGACCCTCCAATAGTGCAGCACACCCTCACTTTCTTACACTCCAATAGTGCAGCACATCCTCAATAACTGATACTCCAATAGTGCAGCACACCCTCAATTACTGACACTTATATAGTGTAGCACACCCTCAAATACTGACACTCCAATACTGCAGCACACCCTCAATTACTGACACTCCAATAGTGCAGCACACCCTCAATTACTGACACTCCAATAGTGCAGCACACCGTCAATTACTGACCCTCCAATAGTGCAGCACACCCTCAATTACTGACCCTGTAATAGTGCAGCACACCCTCAATTACTGACACTCCAATAGTGCTCCACACCCTCAATTACTGACACTCCAATAGTGCAGCACACCCTCAATTACTGACACTCCAATAGTGCAGCACACCCTCAATTACTGACACTGCAATAGTGCAGCAAATCCTCAATTACTGACCCTGTAATAATGCAGCACACCCACAATTACTGACACTCCAACAGTGCAGCACATCCTCAATTACTGACACCCCAATAGTGCAGCACACCCTCAATTACTGACACTCCAATAGTGCAGCACACCCTCAATTACCTACCCTGTAATAGTGCAGCACATCCTCAATTAGTCCCTGATCTCTCTCTGTCCCATTAGCTGTCCCTGATATCACTCTTTGTCCGTTTTACTGTCCCACTGAACTCCCTCTCAGTCCCTTTAATTGTCCCTGATCTGACTCTCTGTCGCTATAACTGACCCTGATCTCACTCTCTGTCCCTTTAACATTCCCGTGATATCACCCTCTGTCCCTTTAACCTCCCCCTGATCTCACTCTCTGTCCCTTTAACCTCCCCGCGATCTCACTATCTGTCCCTTTAACCTCCCTGTGATCTCAGTCTGTCGCTTTAACCACCCCGTTAACTCTGTCTGTCCCGTCAACCACCCTGTGATCTCAATCTCTGTCCCTTTAACCTCCCCGTGATCTCACTCTCTTTCCCTTTAACCAACCCCTGATCTCACTCTCTGTCCCTTTAGCTGTCCCCTTGATATCAAACTCAGTCACTATAACTGGCCCCCGATCTCAATCTCTGTCCCTTTAATAGCCCCTGCTCTCTCTCTGTCCCTTTAGCTGTCCCTGACCTCAATCTCTGTCCCTCTAACATTCCCGTGATCTCACCCTCTGCCCCTTTAACCTCCCCGTGATCTCACTCTCTGTCCCTGTAATCTCCCCATGATCTCACAGTCTGTCCCTTTAACATTCCCGTGATCTCACCGCCTGTCCATTTAACATCCCCGTCATCACACTCTCTGTACCCTTATCCTCCCCGTGATCTCACTCTCCGTCCCTATAACCTCCCTGTGATCTCACTCACTGTCCCTTTAACCTCCCCGTATTCTCACTCTCTGTCCCATTAAACTCCCCATGATCTCAATCTCTGTCCCTTTAATCTGCCCGTGATCTCATTCTCTTTCACTTTAACCTCCCCGTGATCTCACTCTCTGTCCCTTTAACCTCCCCGTGATCTCACTCTCTGTCCCATTAACCTCCCCGTGATCTCACTCTATCCATTAAACCTCCTCGTGATCTCAGTCTCTGTGCCTTTAGCCTCCACGTGATCTCACTCTCTGTCCCATTAACGTCCTAGTGATCTCACTCTCTACCTTTAATCTTCCCGTGATCTCAATCTCTGTACCTTTCACTTACCCGTGATCTCACTCTCTGTCCCATTAACCTCCCCGTGATCTCACTGTCTCTCCCTTTAACCTCCCCGTGATCTCTCTATGTCCCTTTAACCTTCCCGTGATCTCTCTCTAGTCCCTTTAACCTCCCTGATCTCACTCTCTGTCCCATTAACCTCGCTGATTTAGCTCTCTGTCCCTTTAACCTCCCCGTGATCTCAGTCTATGTCCCTTTAATCTTCCCGTGCTCACACTCTCTGTCCCTTTAACATCCACGTGATCTCACTCTCTGTCACTTTAACCTCCCCGTGATCTCAGTCTTTCCCTTTAAACTCCCCGTGTTCTCACTCTCTGTCCCATTAACCTCGCCGTGATCTCACTCTCTGTCACTTTAAACTCCCCATGATCTCAATCTCTGTTCCATTAATCTGCCCGTGATCTCATTCTCTGTCCCTTTAAGCTCCCAGTGTTCTCATTCTCTGTCCCTTTAACCTCCCCGTGATCTCACTCTCTGTCCCTTTAACCTCCCCGTGATCTCACTATCTGTCCCTTTAACCTCCCCGTGATCTCACTCTGTCGCTTTAACCAATCCGTTAAATTTCTCTGTCCCTTTAACCTCCCCGTGATCTCACTATCTGTCCCTTTAACCTCCCCGTGATCTCACTCTCTGTCCCTTTAACCTCCCCGTGATCTCACTCTCTGTCCCTTTAACCTCCCCATGATCTCTCTCTCTGTCCATTTAACGTCCCACTGATCTCACTCTCTCCCTTTAATCTTCCCGTGATCTCAATCTCTGTCCCTATATCCTGGTCATGATCTCATTCTCTGTACCTTTCACTTACCCGTGATATCACTCTCTGTCCCATTAACCTCCCCGTGATCTCACTCTCTCTCCCTTTAACCTCCCCGTGATCTCACTCTCTCTCCCTTTAACCTCCCCGTAATCTCTCTATGTCCCTTTAACCTACCCGTGATCTCTCTCTAGTCCCTTTAACCTCGCTGACCTCACTCTCTGCCCCTTTAACCTCCCTGATTTCGCTCCCTGTCCCTTTAACCTCCCCGTGATATCACTCTAACCCTTTAATCTTCCCGTGATCTCACTCTCTTTCCCTTTAACCTCCCCGTCATCTAACTCTCTGTCCCTGTAACCTCCCCGTGATCTCACTCTCTGTCCATTTAATCTTCCCGTGATCTCAATCTCTGTCCATTTTACCTGCCCGTGATCTCATTCTCGGTCCCTTTCACCTCCCCGTGATCTCATCATCTGTCCCATTATCCTCCCCGTGATCTCACTCTCTGTCCATTTAACCTCCCCGTCATCTAACTCTCTGTACCTTTAACCACCCCGTGATCTCACTCTCTGTCCCTTTAACGTCCACGTGATCTCACTCTCTGTCGCTTTAACCTCCCCGTAATCTCTCTCTGTCCGTGTAACCTCCCCGTGATATCACTCTCTGACCCGTTAGCCTCCCCGTGATCTAAATCTCTGTCCCTTTAACTTCCCAGTGATCTCAGTCTCTGTCCCTTTAACATTCCCTTGATCTCACTCTCTGTCTCTTTAACCTCCCTGATCTAGCTCTCTGTCCCTTTAACCTCCCCGTGTTCTCACTCTCTGTACCTTTAACCTCCCCGTGATCTCACTCTCTGTCACTTTAACCTTCCCGTGATCACACTCTCTGTCCCTTTAACCTCCCCGTGATCACAATCTCTGTCCCTTTAAACTCCCCGTGTTCTCACTCTTTGTCCCTTTAACCTCCCCATGCTCTCACTCTCTGTACCTTTAACCTCCCCGTGATCTCACTCTTTGTCCCTTTAACTTCCCCGTGATCTCACTCTCTGTCCCTTTCACCTCCCCGTCATCTCACTCTCTGTCCGATTAACCTCCCCGTGATATCACTCTCTGTCCCCTTAACTTTCCCGTGATCTCACTCTCTATCCCTTTAACCTCCCCTTGATCTCAATCTCTGTCCCTTTAACCACCCCGTGATCTCGCTCTCAGTCCCTTTAACCTCCCCGTCATCTCAATCTCTGTACCTTTTACGTCCCAGTGATTTCACTCGGTCCCTTGAACCTCCCCGTGATCTCAATCTCTGTCCTTTTAACGTCCCAGTGATCTCACTCTGTCCAATTAATCTTCCCATGATCTCAATCTCTGTCCATTTAACATGCCCATGATCTCACTCTCTGTCTCTTTAATCTCCCTATGATCTCATTCTCTGTCGCATTCACCTGCCCGTGATCTCACTCTCTGTCCCATTAATCTCAACGTGATATCACTCTCGGTCCCGTTAACCTCCCCGTGATCTCACTCTCTGTCCCTTTAATCCCCCGTGATCTCACTCTCTGTCCCTTTCACATCCCCGTCATCTCACTCTCTCTCCCATTAACCTCCCCGTAATCTCACTCTCTGTCCCTTTAACGTCCCCATAATCTCAATGTCTGTCCATTTAATCTCCCCGTGATCACACTCTATGTCCCTTTAAACTCCCCGTGATCTCACTCTCTGTCCCTTTAACCACTCCGTGCTCTCACTCTCTGTCCCTTTAACCTCCCCGTGATCTCACTCTCTGTCCCTTTAACCTCCCCGTGATCTCACTCTCTGTCCCTTTAAGCTCCCCTTGATCTCACTCTCTGTCCACTTAACCTCCCCATGATCTTACTCTGTCCTTTAATCTTCCCTGATCTCATTCTCTGTTCCTTTAACTGTTCCGCTGATCTCAATCTCTATCCCATTAACTGTCCACTTGATATCACTCTCAGTCCCTTTAACTGGCCCCCGATCTCACTCTCTGTCCCTTTAATAGTACCTGCTCTCTCTCTGTCCCTTTAGCTGTCCCTGATATCACTCTTTGTCCACTTAACTGTCCCCCTGATCAGACTCTCTGTCCCTTTAAATGTCCCCCGATCCCACTCTCTGTCCCTTTAATAGTCCCTGATCTCCCTCTGTCCCATTAGCTGTCACTGATATCACTCTTTGTCCCTTTTACTGTCCCCCTGAACTCCCTCTCAGTCCCTTTAATTGTCCCTGATCTCAATCTCTGTCCCTTTAACATTCCCGTGATCTCACCCTCTGCCCCTTTAACCTCCCCGTGATCTCACACTCCGTCCCTTTAACCTCCCCGTGATCTCACACTCTGTCCCTTTAACCTCCCTGTCATCTCACTCTCCGTCCCCTTAACCTCCCCGTGATATCACTCTCTGTCTCTTTAACCTCCCCGTGAACTCACTCTCTGTCCCTTTAATCTCCCCGTGATCTCACTCTCTGTCCCTTTAACCTCCCCGTGATCTCACTCTCTGTCCCTTTAACCTCCCCGTGATCTCACTCTCTGTCCACTTAACCTCCCCGTGATCTCACTCTCTGTCCCTTTAACCGCTCCGTGATCTCAATCTCTGTACCTTTAACCTCCCCGTGATCTCACTCTCTTTCCCTTTAACCATCCCGTGATCTTACTCTGTCCCTTTAACTGTTCCGCTGATCTCAATCTCTATCCCATTAACTGACCCCCTGATCTGACTCTCTGTCACTTTAACTGTCCCTTGATCCCATTCTCAGTCCCTTTAATAGTCCCTGATCTCTCTCTGTCCCATTTGCTTTCCCTGATATCACTCTTTGTCGCTATTACTGTTCCCCTGAACTCACTCTCTGTCCCTTTAATTATCCCTGATTTGACTCTCTGTCGCTATAACTGTCCCTGATCTCAATCTCTGTCCCTTTAACCTCCCCCTGATCTCACTCTCTGTCCCTTTAACGTCCCCGTGATCTCACTATCTGTCCCTTTAACCTCCCCGTGATCTCAGTCTGTCGCTTTAACCACCCCGTTAACTCTCTCTGTCCCGTCAACCTCCCCGTGATCTCAACCTCTGTCCCTTTAACCTCCCCGTGATCTCACTCTCTTTCCCTTTAACCATCCCCTGATCTCACTCTCTGTCCCTTTTACCATCCCGTGATCTCACTCTCTGTCCCTTTAACTGTCCCCTTGATATCAAACTCAGTCACTTTAACTGGCCCCCGATCTCACTCTCTGCCCCTTTAATAGCCCCTGCTCTCTCTCTGTCCCCTTAGCTGCCCCGGATCTCAATCTCTGCCCCTTTAACATTCCCGTGATCTCACCCTCTGCCCCTTTAACCTCCCCGTGATCTCACTCACTGTCCCTTTAACCTCCCCATGATCTCACTCTCTGTCAATTTAAACTCCCCATGATCTCACAGTCTGTACCTTTAACATTCCCGTGATCTCACCGTCTGTCCATTTAACCTACCCGTCATCACACTCTCTGTACCTTTATCCTCCCCGTGATCTCACTCTCATTTCCTTTAACCTCCCCGAGATCTCACTCTCTGTCCCTTTAACCTCCCCGTGATCTCACTCTCTGTCCCATTAACCTCCCCGTGATCTCACTCTCTATCCCTTAAACCTCCCCGTGATATCACTCTCTGTCCCTTTAACCTCCCCGTGATCACACTCTCTGTCCCTTTAACCTCCCCGTGATCTCACTCACTGTCCCTTTAACCTCCCCGTGATCTCAATCTCTGTCCCTTTAACTTACCCGTGATCTCACTCTCTGTATATTTAACCTCCCCGTCATCTAACTCTCTGTCCCTTTAACCACCCTGTGATCTCACTCTCTGTCTCTTTAATCTCCCCGTGATCTCTCTCCATGTCGCTTTAACCTCCCCGTAATCTCTCCTTGTCCCTTTAACCTCCCCGTGGTCTCAGTTTTTCCCTTTAAACTCCCCGTGTTCTCACTCTCTGTCCCTTTAACCTCCCCGTGTTCTCACTCTCCGTCCCTATAACCTCCCTGTGATCTCACTCACTGTCCCTTTAACCTCCCCGTATTCTCACTCTCTGTCCCTTTAAACTCCCCATGATCTCAATCTCTGTCCCATTAATCTGCCCGTGATCTCATTCTCTGTCGTTTTAACCTCCCCGTGATCTCATTCTCTGTCCCTTTAACCTTCCAGTATTCTCATTCTCTGCCCCTTTAACCTCCCCGTGATCTCACTCTCTGTCCCTTTAACCTCCCTGTGATCTCACTATCTGTCCCTTTAACCTCCCCGTGATCTCACTCTGTCGCTTTAACCAACCCGTTAAATTTCTCTGTTCCTTTATCCTCCCCATGATCTCACTCTCTGTCCCTTTAACCTCTGCTTGATGTCACTCACTGTCCCTTTCACCTCCACGTGAAATCACTCTCTGTCCCTTTAACCTCCCCGTGATCTCAATCTCTGACCCTTTAACCTCCCCGTGATCTCACTCTCTTTCCATTTAACCTCCCCGTGATCTCACTCTCTGTCCCTTTAACCTCCCCGTGATCTCAGTCTCTGTGTCTTTAACCTCCCCGTGATCTCTCTCTCTTTCCCTTTAACGTCCTAGTGATCTCACTCTCTCCCTTTAATCTTCCAGTGATCTCAATCTCTGTCCCTATAACCTCCACGTGAAATCACTCTGTTTCCATTTAACCTCCCCGTGATCTCACTCTCTGTCCCTTTAACCGCCCCGTGAACTCTCTCTGTCACTTTAACCTCCCCGTAATCTCTCTATGTCCCTTTAACCTTCCCGTGATCTCTCTCTAGTCCCTTTAACCTCCCTGATTTAGCTCTCTGTCCCTTTAACCTCCCCGTGATATCACTCTCTGTCCCATTAAACTCTCCGTGATCTCACTCTCTGTCCATTTAATCTTCCCGTGATCTCAATCTCTGTCCATTTTATCTGCCCGTGATCTCATTCTCTGTCCCTTTCACCACCCCGTGATCTCATCATCTGTCCCTTTATCCTCCCCGTGATCTCACTCTCTGTCGCTTTAACCTCCCCGTAATCTCTCTCTGCCCGTGTAACCTCCCCGTGATCACACTCTCTGTCCCTTTAACCTCCCCGTGATCTCACTCACTGTCCCTTTAACCTCCTCGTGAAATCACTCTCTGTCCATTTAACCTCCCCGTGATCTCAATCTCTGTCCCTTTAACCTCCCCGTCATCTCACTCTCTGTCCATTTAACCTCCCCGTCATCTAACTCTCTGTCCCTTTAACCACCCTGTTATCTCACTCTCTGTCTGTTTAATCTCCCCGTGATCTCACTCTCTGTCCCTTTAACCTCCCCGTGATCTCATTCTCTGTCCCTTTAACCTCCCCGTGATCTCAGTCTCTGTGCCTTTAACCTCCCCGTGATCTCTCTCTCTGTCACATTAACCTGCCCGTGATCTCATTCTATGTACCTTTCACTTACCCGTGATCTCACTCACTGTCCCTTTAACCTCCCCATGATCTCTCTCTGTCACTTTAACCTCCCCGTAATCTCTCTATGTCCCTTTAACCTTCCCGTGATCTCTCTCTAGTCCCTTTAACCTCCCTGATCTCATTCTCTGTCCCATTAACCTCCCTGATTTAGCTCTCTGTCCCTTTAACCTCCCCGTGATCTCAGTCTCTGTCCCTTTAATCTTCCCGTGATCTCACCGTCTGTCCATTTAACCTCCCCGTCATCACATTCTCTGTACCTTTATCTTCCCCGTGATCTCACTCTCATTTCCTTTAACCTCCCCGAGATCTCACTCTCTGTCCCTTTAACCTCCCCGTGATCTCAGTCTCTGTCCCATTAACCTCCCCGTGATCTCACTCTCTATCCCTTAAACCTCCCCGTGATATCACTCTCTGTCCCTTTAACCTCCCCGTGATCACACTCTCTGTCCCTTTAACCTCCCCGTGATCTCACTCACTGTCCCTTTAACCTCCCCGTGATCTCAATCTCTGTCCCTTTAACTTACCCGTGATCTCACTCTCTGTATATTTAACCTCCCCGTCATCTAACTCTCTGTCCGTTTAACCACCCTGTGATCTCACTCTCTGTCCCTTTAATCTACCCGTGATCTCTCTCCATGTCGCTTTAACCTCCCCGTAATCTCTCCTTGTCCCTTTAACCTCCCCGTGGTCTCAGTTTTTCCCTTTAAACTCCCCGTGTTCTCACTCTCTGTCCCTTTAACCTCCCCGTGTTCTCACTCTCCGTCCCTATAACCTCCCTGTGATCTCACTCACTGTCCCTTTAACCTCCCCGTATTCTCACTCTCTGTCCCTTTAAACTCCCCATGATCTCAATCTCTGTCCCATTAATCTGCCCGTGATCTCATTCTCTGTCGTTTTAACCTCCCCGTGATCTCACTCTCTGTCCCTTTAACCTTCCAGTATTCTCATTCTCTGCCCCTTTAACCTCCCCGTGATCTCACTCTTTGTCCCTTTAACCTCCCCGTGATCTCACTATCTGTCCCTTTAACCTCCCCGTGATCTCACTCTGTCGCTTTAACCAACCCGTTAAATTTCTCTGTTCCTTTATCCTCCCCATGATCTCACTCTCTATCCCTTTAACCTCCGCTTGATGTCACTCACTGTCCCTTTCACCTCCACGTGAAATCACTCTCTGTCCCTTTAACCTCCCCGTGATCTCAATCTCTGACCCTTTAACCTCCCCGTGATCTCACTCTCTTTCCATTTAAACTCCCCGTGATCTCACTCTCTGTCCCTTTAACCTCCCCGTGATCTCAGTCTCTGTGTCTTTAACCTCCCCGTGATCTCTCTCTCTGTCCCTTTAACGTCCTAGTGATCTCACTCTCTCCCTTTAATCTTCCAGTGATCTCAATCTCTGTCCCTATAACCTCCACGTGAAATCACTCTGTTTCCATTTAACCTCCCCGTGATCTCACTCTCTGTCCCTTTAACCGCCCCGTGAACTCTCTCTGTCACTTTAACCTCCCCGTAATCTCTCTATGTCCCTTTAACCTTCCCGTGATCTCTCTCTAGTCCCTTTAACCTCCCTGACCTCACTCTCTGCCCCTTTAACCTCCCTGATTTAGCTCTCTGTCCCTTTAACCTCCCCGTGATATCACTCTCTGTCCCATTAAACTCTCCGTGATCTCACTCTCTGTCCATTTAATCTTCCCGTGATCTCAATCTCTGTCCATTTTACCTGCCCGTGATCTCATTCTCTGTCCCTTTCACCACCCCGTGATCTCATCATCTGTCCCTTTATCCTCCCCGTGATCTCACTCTCTCTCCATTTAGCCTCCCTGTCATCTAACTCTCTGTACCTTTAACCACCCCGTGATCTCACTCTCTGTCGCTTTAACCTCCCCGTAATCTCTCTCTGTCCGTGTAACCTCCCCGTGATCACACTCTCTGTCCCTTTAACCTCCCCGTGATCTCACTCACTGTCCCTTTAACCTCCTCGTGAAATCACTCTCTGTCCCTTTAACCTCCCCGTGATCTCAATCTCTGTCCCTTTAACCTCCCCGTCATCTCACTCTCTGTCCATTTAACCTCCCCGTCATCTAACTCTCTGTCCCTTTAACCACCCTGTTATCTCACTCTCTGTCTCTTTAATCTCCCCGTGATCTCACTCTCTGTCCCTTTAACCTCCCCGTGATCTCACTCTCTGTCCCTTTAACATCCCCGTGATTTCAGTCTCTGTGCCTTTAACCTCCCCGTGATCTCTCTCTCTGTCCCATTAACCTGCCCGTGATCTCATTCTATGTACCTTTCACTTACCCGTGATCTCACTCACTGTCCCATTAACCGACCCGTGATCTCACTCTCTCTCCCTTTAACCTCCCCATGATCTCTCTCTGTCACTTTAACCTCCCCGTAATCTCTCTATGTCCCTTTAACGTTCCCGTGATCTCTCTCTAGTCCCTTTAACCTCCCTGATCTCATTCTCTGTCCCATTAACCTCCCTGATTTAGCTCTCTGTCCCTTTAACCTCCCCGTGATCTCAGTCTCTGTCCCTTTAATCTTCCCGTGATCACACTCTCTGTCCCTTTAACATCCACGTGATCTCACACTCTGTCACTTTAACCTCCTTGTGATCTCACTATCAGTCCATTTAACCTCCCCGTGATCTCTCTCCATGTCGCTTTAACCTCCCCGTAATCTCTCTTTGTCCCTTTAAACTCTCCGTGATCTCACCCTCTGTACCTTTAACCTCCCAGTGATCTCACTCTCTGTCCCTTTAACCGCCCCGTGATCTCACTCTGTCCCTTTAAACTCTCCGTGATCTCACTCTCTGTACCTTTAACCTCCCAGTGATCTCACTCTCTTTCCCTTTAACCTCCCCGTGATCTCACTCTCTGAACCTGTAACCTCCCCGTGATCTCATTCTCTGTGCCTTTAACCTCCCCGTGATCTCACTCTCTGTCCATTTAATCTTCCCGTGATCTCAATCTCTGTCCATTTTACCTGCCCGTGATCTCATTCTCTGTCCCTCTCACCTACCCGTGATCTCATCATCTGTCCCTTTATCCTCCCCGTGATCTCACTCTCTGTCCATTTAACCTCCCTGTCATCTAACTCTCTGTACCTTTAACCACCCCGTGATCTCACTCTCTGTCGCATTAACCTCCCTGTAATCTCTCTCTGTCCGTGTAACCTCCCCGTGATCACACTCTCTGTCCCTTTAACCTCCTCGTGAAATCACTCTCTGTCCCTTTAACCTCCTCGTGAAATCACTCTCTGTCCCTTTAACCTCCCCGTGATCTCAATCTCTGTCCCTTTAACCTCCCTGTCATCTAACTCTCTGTCCCTTTAACCACCTCGTGATCTCAGTCTCTGTGCCTTTAACCTCCCCGTGATCTCAGTCTCTGTGCCTTTAACCTCCCCGTGATCTCTCTCTCTGTCCCATTAACGTCCCAGTGATCTCACTCTCTCCCTTTAATCTTCCCGTGATCTCAATCTCTGTCCCTTTAACCTGCCCGTGAGCTCATTCTATGTACCTTTCACTTACCCGTGATCTCACTCACTGTCCCATTAACCTACCCGTGATCTCACTCTCTCTCCCTTTAACCTCCCCATGATCTCTCTCTGTCACTTTAACCTCCCCGTAATCTCTCTATGTCCCTTTAACCTTCCCGTGATCTCTCTCTAGTCCCTTTAAACTCCCTGATCTCATTCTCTGTCCCATTAACCTCCCTGATTTAGCTCTCTGTCCCTTTAACCTCCCCGTGATCTCAGTCTCTGTCCCTTTAATCTTCCCGTGATCTCACTCACTGTCCCATTAACCTACCCGTGATCTCACTCTCTCTCCCTTTAACCTCCCCATGATCTCTCTCTGTCACTTTAACCTCCCCGTAATCTCTCTATGTCCCTTTAACCTTCCCGTGATCTCTCTCTAGTCCCTTTAACCTCTCTGATCTCATTCTCTGTCCCATTAACCTCCCTGATTTAGCTCTCTGTCCCTTTAACCTCCCCGTGATCTCAGTCTCTGTCCCTTTAATCTTCCCGTGATCACACTCTCTGTCCCTTTAACATCCACGTGATCTCACACTCTGTGACTTTAACCTCCTTGTGATCTCAATATCAGTCCATTTAACCTCCCCGTGATCTCTCTCCATGACGCTTTAACCTCCCCGTAATCTCTCTTTGTCCCTTTAAACTCTCCGTGATCTCACCCTCTGTACCTTTAACCACCCAGTGATCTCACTCTCTGTCCCTTTAACCTCCCCGTGATCTCACTCTGTCCCTTTAATCTTCCCGTGATCTCACTCTCTTTCCCTTTAACCTCCCCGCGATCTCACTCTCTGTCCCTGTAACCTCCCCGTGATCTCAATCTCTGTGCCTTTAACCTCCCCGTGATCTCACTCTCTGTCCATTTAATCTTCCCGTGATCTCAATCTCTGTCCATTTTACCTGCCCGTGATCTCATTCTCTGTCCCTTTCACCTACCCGTGATCTCATCATCTGTCCCTTTATCCTCCCCGTGATCTCACTCTCTGTCCATTTAACCTCCCTGTCATCTAACTCTCTGTACCTTTAACCACCCCGTGATCTCACTCTCTGTCGCTTTAACCTCCCCGTAATCTCTCTCTGTCCGTGTAACCTCCCCGTGATCACACTCTCTGTCCCTTTAACCTCCCCGTGATCTCACTCACTGTCCCTTTAACCTCCTCGTGAAATCACTCTCTGTCCCTTTAACCTCCCCGTGATCTCAATCTCTGTCCCTTTAACCTCCCCGTCATCTCACTCTCTTTCCATTTAACCTCCCCGTCATCTAACTCTCTGTCCCTTTAACCACCCTGTTATCTCACTCTCTGTCTCTTTAATCTCCCCGTGATCTCACTCTCTGTCCCTTTAACCTCCCCGTGATCTCTCTCTCTGTCCCATTAACGTCCCAGTGATCTCACTCTCTCCCTTTAATCTTCCCGTGATCTCAATCTCTGTCCCTTTAACCTGCCCGTGATCTCATTCTCTGTACCTTTCACTTACCCGTGATCTCACTCACTGTCCCATTAACCGACCCGTGATCTCACTCTCTCTCCCTTTAACCTCCCCGTGATCTCTCTCTGTCACTTTAACCTCCCCGTAATCTCTCTATGTCCCTTTCACCTTCCCGTGATCTCTCTCTAGTCCCTTTAACATCCCTGATCTCATTCTCTGTCCCATTAACCTCCCTGATTTAGCTCTCTGTCCCTTTAACCTCCCCGTGATCTCAGTCTCTGTCCCTTTAATCTTCCCGTGATCACACTCTCTGTCCCTTTAACATCCAATTGATCTCACACTCTGTCACTTTAACCTCCTTGTGATCTCACTATCAGTCCATTTAACCTCCCCGTGATCTCTCTCCATGTCGCTTTAACCTCCCCATAATCTCTCTTTGTCCCTTTAACCTCCCCGTGATCTCAGTCTTTCCCTTTAAACTCCCCGTGATCTCACTTTCTGTCCATTTAACCTCCCTGTTATCTCATTCACTGTCCCTTTCACCTCCCCGTGATCTCACACTTTGTCCCATTAACCTCACCGTGATCTCACTCTCTGTCCCTTTAACCTCCCCGTGATCTCACACTCTGTCCAATTAACTTCCCTGTGATCTCACTCTCTGTCCCTTTAATCTCCCTGATTTAGCACTCTGTCCCTTTAACCTCCCCGTGATCTCACTCTCTGTCCCATTAACCTCCCCGTCATCTCACTCTCTGTCCCTTTAAACTCCCCGTGATCTCACTCTCAGTCCCTTTAACCTCCCCGTGATCTCAGTCTCTGTCCCTTTAACCTCCCCGTGATCTCATTCTCTGTCCCTTTAACCTCCCTGATCTAGCTCTCTATCCCATTAACCTCCCCCTGATCTCACTCTCTGTCCTTTTAACCTCCCAGTGATCTCTCTCACTGTCACTTTAACCATCCCGTGATCACACTCTCTGCCCCTTTAACTTCCCCGTGCTCTCATTCTCTGTCGCTTTAAGCTCCCCGTGAACTCATTCTCTGTCCATTTAACCTCCCCGTGATCTCACTCTCTTTCCCTTTAACCTACCCATGATCTCACTCTGTCCCTTTTACCTTCCCTGATCTCACTCTCTGTCCCTTTAACTGTCCCCTGATCCCACTCTCTGTCCCGTTAATATCCCTGATCTCACTCTGTCCCTTTAGCTGTCCCTGATATCACACTTTGTCCCTTTAACTGTCCCCCTCATCTCCCTCTCAGTCCATTTAACTGTCCCTGATCTGACTCTCTGTCCCTATAACTGTCCCTGATCTCAATCTCTGTCCCATTAACATTCCCGTGATCTCACCCTCTGTCCCTTTAACCTTCCCGTGATCTCACAGTCTGTCCCTTTAACATTCCCATGATCTCACCCTCTGTCCTTTTAACCTCCCCGTGATCACAATCTCTATACCTTTATCCTCCCCGTCATCTCACTCTCTGTCCCTTTAACCTCCCCGTGATCTCACTCTCCGTCCCTTTAAACTCATAGTGATCTCACTATCTGTCCCTTTAACCTCCCTGTGATCTCACTCTGTCGCTTTAAACTCCCAGTAATCTCTCTCTGTCCCTTTAACAACCCCGTGATCTCACTCTCTGTCCCTTTAACCTCCCCGTGATCTCTGTCTTTCCCTTTAAACTCCCCGTGTTGTCACTCTCTGTCCCTATAACCTCCCCGTGAATCTCACACTCTGTCCCTTTAACCTCCCCGTGATCTCAATCTCTTTCCCTTTAACCTACCCGTATTCTCACTCTCTGTCCCTTTAAACTCCACATGATCTCAATCTCTGTCCCTTTAATCTGCCCGTGATCTCATTCTCTGTCCCATTAACCTCCCCATGATCTTACTCTGTCGCTTTAACCACCCCGTTAACTCTCTCTGTCCCTTTAACCTCCCCGTAATCTCACTCTCTGTACCTTAAACCTCCCCGTGATATCACTCTCTGTCTCTTTAACCTCCCCGTGATCTCACTCTCTGTCCCTTTAAACTCCCCATGATCTCACTCTCTGTCCCATTAACCTCCCCAGATCTCACTCTCTGTCCCTTTAATCTCCCCGTGATCCCAATCTCTGTCCCTTTAACCTCCCCGTGATCTCACTCTCTGTCCATTTAACTTCCCTGTCATCTCACCCTCTGTCCCTTTTTTCTCCCTGATTTAGCACTCTGTCCCTTTAACCTCCCCGTGATCTCAGTCTCTGTCCCTTTAACCTCCCCGTGATCTCACTCTCTGTCCCATTAACCTCACCGTGTTCTCACTCTCTGTCCCTTTAAACTCCCCGTGATCTCACTCTCAGTCCCTTTAACCTCCCCGTGATCTCAGTCTCTGTCCCTTTAACCTCCCCGTGATCTCATTCTCTGTCCTTTTAACCTCCCTGATCTAGCTCTCTGTCCCATTAACCTCCCTGTGATATCACTCTCTGTCCCTTAAAAAACCCCGTGATCTCACTCTCTGTCCTGTTAACCTCCCCCTGATCTCACTCTCTGTCCCTTTAACGTCCCAGTGATCTCTCTCACTGTCACTTTAACCTTCCCGTGATCTCACTCTCTGTCCCTTTAACCTGACCGTGATCACACTCTCTGTCCCTTTAACTTCCCCGTGCTCTCATTCTCTGTCGCTTTAAGCTCCCCGTGAACTCATTCTCTGTCCATTTAACCTCCCCGTAATCTCACTCTCTGCCCCTTTAAGCTCCCTGTGATCTCCCTCTCTGTCTCTTTAAAATCACCGTGATCTCACTCTCTCTCCCTTTAACCTCCCTGTGATCTCACTCTCTGTCCATTTAACCTCCCCGTGATCTCATTCTCTGTACCTTTAACCTCCGCGTTATCTCACTCTCTTACCCTTTAACCTAACCGTGATCTCACTCTGTCCCTTTTACCTTCCCTGATCTCACTCTCTGTGCCTTTCACTGACCCCGATCCCACTCTCTGTCCCGTTAATATCCCTGATCTCACTCTGTCCCTTTAGCTGTCCCTGATATCACACTTTGTCCATTTAACTGTCCCCTTGATCTCCCTCTCAGTCCCTTTAACTGTCCCTGATCTGACTCTCTGTCCCTATAACTGTCCCTGATCTCAATCTCTGTCCCATTAACATTCCCGTGATCTCACCCTCTGTCCCTTTAACATTCCATGATCTCATCCTCTGTCCATTTAACCTCCCCATGATCACACTCTCAGTCCCTTTAACCTCCCCGTAATCTCACTCTCTGTCCCTTTAACTTCCACGTGATCTCGCACTCTGTCCCTTTAAACTCCTAGTGATCTCACTATATATCCCTTTAACCTCCCTGTGATCTCACTCTGTCGCTTTAATCTCCCAGTAATCTCTCTCTGTCCCTTTAACAACCCCGTGATCTTACTCTCTGTCCCTTTAACCTCCCCTTGATCTGTCTTTCCCTTTAAACTGCCCGTGTTGTCACTCTCTGTCCCGTTAACCTCACCGTGATATCACTCTCTGTCCCTATAACCTCCCCGTGATCTCAATCTCTTTCCCTTTAACCTACCTGTATTCTCACTCTCTGTCTCTTTAAACTCCGCATGGTGTCAATCTCTGTGCCTTTAATCTGCCCGTGATCTCATTCTCTGTCCCTTAATTTCCCCGTGATCTCACTCTGTCACTTTAACCTCCCCGTTAACTCTCTCTGTCCCTTTAACCTCCCCGTAATCTCACAGCCTGTCCCTTTAACCTCCCCATGATCTCAGTCTCTATACCTTAAACCTCCCCAGATCTCACTCTCTGTCCCTTTAACCTCCCCGTGATTTCACTCTCTGTCCCTTTAATCTCCCCGTGATCTCAATCTCTGTCCCTTTAACCTCCACGTGATCTCACTCTCTGACCCTTTAACCTCCATGTGATCTCAATCTCTGTCCCTTTAACGTCCCAGTTATGTCATTCTGTCCATTTAATCTTCCCGTGATCTCAATCTCTGTCCATTTAGCCTGCCCGTGATCTCACTTTCTGTCCATTTAACCTTCCTGTGATCTCATTCACTGTCCCTTTCACCTCCCCGTGATCTCACTCTCTGTCCCATTAACCTCAGCGTGATCTCACTCTCTGTCCCTTTAACCTCCCCATGATCTCACTCTCTGTACATTTAACTTCCCCGTGATCTCACTCTCTGTCCCTTTAATCTCCCTGATTTAGCACTCTGTCCCTTTAACCTCCCCGTGATCTCAGTGTCTGTCCCTTTAACCTCCCGGTGATCTCATTCTCTGTCCCTATAACCTCCCTGATCTTACTCTCTGTCCCTTTAACCTTCCCGTGATATCACTCTCTGTCCCTTTAACCTCCCCGTGATCACACTCTCTGTCTCTTTAAACTCCCCGTGATCTCACTCTCTGTCCCTTTAACCATCCGTGTTCTCACTCTCTGGCCCTTTAACCTCCCCGTGATCTCACTCTCTGTCCCTTGAACCTCCCCGTGATCTCACTCTGTCCCTTAAACCTCCCCCGATCCCACTCTCTGTCCCGTTAATATCCCTGATCTCACTCTGTCCCTTTAGCTGTCCCTGATTTCACACTTTGTCCCTTTAACTGTCCCACTGATCTCCCTCTCAGTCCCTTTAACTGTCCCTGATCTGACTCTCTGTCCCTATAACTGTCCAAGATCTCACTCTCTGTCCAATTAACCTCCCCGTGATATCACTCTCTGTCCCTTTAAACTCCCCGTGATCTCACTCTCTGTCCCTTGAACCTCCCCGTGATCTCACTCTGTCCCTTAAACCTCCCCGTGATCTCATTCTCTGCCCCTTTAACCTTCCCACGATCTTACTCTCAGTCCCATTAACCTCCCGGTGATCTCACTCTCTGTCCCTTTAACCTCCCCGTGATCACACTCTCTGTCCCTTTAACTTCCCTGTGACCTCAATCTCTGTCCCTTAAACCTCCCAGTCATCTCATTCTCTGCCCCTTTAACCTCCCCGTGATCTCACTCTCTGTCCCGTTAACCTTCCCGTGATCTCAGTCTCTGTCCCTTTAACCTCCCCGTGATCGCACTCCATGTCCCTTGAACCTGCCCGTGATTTCACTCTCTGTCCCTTTTACCACCCCATGATCTCACTCTCTGTTCCTTTTACCTCCCCATGATCACACTCTCTGTCCAATTAACCTCCCCGTGATCTCACTCTCTGTCCCTTTAACCTCCCCGTGATCTCACTCTCTGTCACTTTAAACTCACCGTGATCACACTCTCTGTCCAATTAACCTCCCCGTGATCTCACTCTCTGTACCATTAACCTCCCCATGATCTCCCTCTCTTTCCCTTTATCCTTCCCGTCATCTCACTCTCTGTCCCTTTAACTGTCCCCCGATCCCACTCTCTGTCCCGTTAATATCCCTGATCTCACTCTGTCCCTTTAGCTGTCCCTGATTTCACACTTTGTCCCTTTAACTGTCCCACTGATCTCCCTCTCAGTCCCTTTAACTGTCCCTGATCTGACTCTCTGTCCCTATAACTGTCCAAGATCTCACTCTCTGTCCAATTAACCTCCCCGTGATATCACTCTCTGTCCCTTTAAACTCCCCGTGATCTCACTCTCAGTCCCTTGAAACTCCCCGTGATCTCACTCTGTCCCTTAAACCACCCCGTGATCTCATTCTCTGTCCCTTTAACCTCCCCGCGATCTCACTCTCTGTATCTTTATCCTTCCCGTGATCTCACTCTCTGTCCCTTGAAACTCCCCGTGATCTCACTCTGTCCCTTAAACCACCCCGTGATCTCATTCTCTGTCCCTTTAACCTCCCCGCGATCTCACTCTCTGTCCCATTAACCTCCCGGTGATCTCACTCACTGTCCCTTTAACCTCCCCGTGAACTCACTCTCTGTCCCTTTAACTTCCCCGTGACCTCACTCTCTGTCACTTAACACTCCCAGTCATCTCACTCTCTGTCCCTTTAACCTCCCCGTGATTCAACTCTCTGTCCCGTTAACCTTCCCGTGATCTCACTCTCTGTCCCTTTAACCTCCCCGTGATCTCACTCTCTGTCCCTTTAAACTCACCGTGATCTCACTCTCTCTCTATTTAACCTCCCCGTGATCTCACTCTCTGTACCTTTAACCTTCCCGTGATATCACTCTCTTTCCATTTAACCTTCCCGTGATCTCACTCTGTCCCTTTAAACTCCTAGTGATCTGACTATCTGTCCCTTTAACCTCCCTGTGATCTCACTCTGTCGCTTTAACTTCCCAGTAATCTCTATCTGTCCCTTTAACAACCCGGTGATATCACTCTCTGTCCCTTTAACCTCCCCGTGATCTCTGTCTATCCCTTTAAACTCCCCGTGTTCTCACTCTCTGTCCCTTTAACCTCACCGTGATATCACTCTCTGTCCCTATAACCTCCCCTTAATCTCACTCTCAGTCCCTTTAACCTCTCCGTGATCTCACTCTCAGTCCCTTTAATCTCCCCGTCATCTCACTCTCTGTCCCTTTAACCTCCCCGTGATCTCAATCTCTTTCCCTTTAACCTAGACGTATTCTCACTCTCTGTCCCTTTAAACTCCGCATGATCTCAATCTCTGTCCCTTTAATCTGCCCGTGATCTCATTCACTGTCCCTTTAACCTCCCCGTGATCTCACTCTGTCGCTTTAACCTCCCCGTTTACTCTCTCTGTACCTTTAACCTCCCCGTAATCTCACACCATGTCCCTTTAACCTCCCCGTGATCTCACTCTATGTCCATTTAACCTCACCGTCATCTAACTCTCTGTCCCTTTAACCTCCCCGGGATCTCACTCTCTGACCCTTAAATATCCCCGTGATCTCAATCTCTGTCCCTTTAACGTGCCAGTTATGTCACTCTGTCCATTTAATCTTCCCGTGATCTCAATCTCTGTCCATTTAACCAGCCCCTGATCTCACTTTCTGTCCATTTAACCTCCCTGTGATCTCATTCTCTGTCCCTATAACCTCCCTGATATAGCTCTCTGTCCCATTTAACTCCCCGTGATCTCACTCTCTGTCCCTTTAAACTCCCCGTGATATCACTCTCAGTCCCATTAACCTCCCCGTGATCCAACTCGCTGTCGCTTTAACCTCCACGTGATCTTACTCTCTGTCCCTTTAACCTTCCTTTGATCTCACTCTCTGTCCCTTGAACCTCCCCGTGATTTCACTCTGTCCTATAAACCTCCCCGTGATCTCATTATCTGTCCCTTTAACTTCCCCGTGTCTTCACTCTCTGTCCCTTAAACCTCCCAGTCATCTCATTCTCTGTCCCTTTAACGTCCCCGTGATCTCAATCTCTGTCCCGTTAACCTTCCCGTGTCCTCACTCTCTGTCCCTTTAACCTCCCCGTGATCTCACTCTCTGTCCCTTTAAACTCACCGTGATCTCACTCTCTCTCCCTTTAACCTCCATGTTATCTCACTCTTTGTCCCTTTAACCACCCCGTGATCTCACTCTCTGACCTTTTAACCTCCCCTTGATCTCACTCTCTGTACCTTTAACCTCCCCGTGATCACACTCTCTTTCCCTTTAACCTTCCCGTGATCTCACTCTGTCCCTTTAACCTTCCCTGATCTCACTCTCTGTCCCTTTAACTGTCCCCCGATCCCACTCTCTGTCACGTTAATATCCCTGATCTCACTCTGTCCCTTTAACTTCCCTGATATCACACTTTGTCCCTTTAACTGTCCCCCTGATCTACCTCTCAGTCCCTTTAACTGTCCCTGATCTGACTCACTGTCCCTATAACTGTCCCTGATCTCAATCTCTGTCCCATTAACATTCCCGTGATCTCACCCTCTGTCCCTTTAACCTTCCAGTGATCTCACTCTCTGTCCCTTTAACCTCCCCGTGATCTCACTCTCTGTACATTTATCCTCCCCGTCATCTCACTCTCTGTCCCTTTAACATCCCCGTGATCTCACTCTCCGTCCCTTTAACCTCCCCGTGATCTCACTCTCTGTCCCTTTAATCTGCCCGTGATCTCATTCTCTATCCCTTTAACCTCCCCGTGATCTCAGTCTGTCGCTTTAACCTCCCCGTTAACTCTCTCTGTCCCTTTATCCTCCCCGTTATCTCACACCCTGTCCCTTTTACCTCCCCGTGATCTAAGTCTCTATACCTTAAAACTCCCCGTGATATCACTCTCTGTCTCTTTAACCTCCCCGTGATCTCACTCTCTGTCCCTTTAACCTCCCCATGATCTCACTCTCTGTCCCATTAACCTCCCCAGATCTCACTCTCTGTCCCTATAACCTCATCGTGATCTCACTCTCTGTCCCTTTAATTTCCCCGTGATCTCAATCTCTGTCCCTTAAACCTCCCCGTGATCTCAATCTCTGTCACTTTAACGTACCAGTGATCTCACTCTGTCCCTTTAACCTCCTCGTGATCTCAATCTCTGTCCCTTTAACCTCCAAGTTATGTCACTCTGTCCATTTAACCTGCCCGTGATCTCACTTTCTGTCCATTTAACCTCCCTGTGATCTCATTCACTGTCCCTTTCACCTCCCAGTGATCTCACTCTCTGTCCCTTTATCCTCCCCGTGATCTCACTCTCTGTCCCTTTATCCTCCCGGTGATCTCATTCTCTGTCCCTATAACCTCCCTGATCTAGCTCTTTGTCCCAATTAACTACCTGTGATCTCACTCTCTGTCCCTTTAAACTCCCCGTGATCTCACTCTCAGTCCCTTTAACCTCAACGTGATATCACTCTCTGTCCCTATAACCTCCCCGTGATCTCACTCTTTGTCATTTTAACCTCCCCGTGATCACACTCTTTGTCCCATTAATCTACTCGTGATCTCACTCTCAGTCCCTTTAACCTCTCCGTGATGTCACTCTCTGTCCCTTTAACCTCCCCGTGATCTCACTCTCTATCCCTTTTACCGCCCCGTCATCTCACTCTCTGTCCCTTTAACCTCCCCGTGATCTCAATCTCTTTCCCTTTAAACTCCGCATGATCTCACTCTCAGTCCCTTTAACCTCCCCGTGATAACACTCTCTGTCCCTTTAATCTCCCCCTATTCTCACTCTCTGTCCCTTTAATCTGCCCGTGATCTCATTCTCTGTCCCTTTAACTTCCCCGTGATCTCACTCTGTCGCTTTAACATCCCCGTTAACTCTCTCTGTCCCTTTATCCTCCCTGTAATCTCACACCCTGTCCTTTTTACCTCCCCGTGATCTAAGTCTCTATACTTTAAACCTCCCCGTGATATCAGTCTCTGTCTCTTTAACCTCCCCTTGATCTCACTCTCTGTCCCATTAACCTCCCCAGATCTCACTCTCTGTCCCTTTAACCTCAACGTGATATCACTCTCTCTCCCTATAACCTCCCCTTGATCTCACTCTCTGTCCCTTTAACCACCCCGTGATCACACTCTTTGTCCCATTAATCTACCCGTTATCTCACTCTCAGTCCCTTTAACCTCTCCGTGATCTCACTCTCAGTCCCTTTAATCTCCCCGTCATCTCACTCTCTGTCCCTTTAACCTCCCCGTGATCTCAATCTCTTTCCCTTTAACCTAGACGTATTCTCACTCTCTGTCCCTTTAAACTCCGCATGATCTCAATCTCTGTCCCTTTAATCTGCCCGTGATCTCATTCACTGTCCCTTTAACCTCCCCGTGATCTCACTCTGTCGCATTAACCTCCCCGTTTACTCTCTCTGTACCTTTAACCTCCCCGTAATCTCACACCATGTCCCTTTAACCTCCCCGTGATCTCACTCTATGTCCATTTAACCTCACCGTCATCTAACTCTCTGTCCCTTTAACCTCCCCGGGATCTCACTCTCTGACCCTTAAATATCCCCGTGATCTCAATCTCTGTCCCTTTAACGTGCCAGTTATGTCACTCTGTCCATTTAATCTTCCCATCATCTCAATCTCTGTCCATTTAACCAGCCCCTGATCTCACTTTCTGTCCATTTAACCTCCCTGTGATCTCATTCTCTGTCCCTATAACCTCCCTGATATAGCTCTCTGTCCCATTTAACTCCCCGTGATCTCACTCTCTGTCCCTTTAAACTCCCCGTGATATCACTCTCAGTCCCATTAACCTCCCCGTGATCCAACTCGCTGTCGCTTTAACCTCCACGTGATCTTACTCTCTGTCCCTTTAACCTTCCTTTGATCTCACTCTCTGTCCCTTGAACCTCCCCGTGATTTCACTCTGTCCTATAAACCTCCCCGTGATCTCATTATCTGTCCCTTTAACTTCCCCGTGTCCTCACTCTCTGTCCCTTAAACCTCCCAGTCATCTCATTCTCTGTCCCTTTAACCTCCCCGGGATCTCACTCTCTGTCCCGTTAACCTTCCCGTGTCCTCACTCTCTGTCCCTTTAACCTCCCCGTGATCTCACTCTCTGTCCCTTTAAACTCACCGTGATCTCACTCTCTCTCCCTTTAACCTCCATGTTATCTCACTCTTTGTCCCTTTAACCACCCCGTGATCTCACTCTCTGACCTTTTAACCTCCCCTTGATCTCACTCTCTGTACCTTTAACCTCCCCGTGATCACACTCTCTTTCCCTTTAACCTTCCCGTGATCTCACTCTGTCCCTTTAACCTTCCCTGATCTCACTCTCTGTCCCTTTAACTGTCCCCCGATCCCACTCTCTGTCACGTTAATATCCCTGATCTCACTCTGTCCCTTTAACTTCCCTGATATCACACTTTGTCCCTTTAACTGTCCCCCTGATCTACCTCTCAGTCCCTTTAACTGTCCCTGATCTGACTCACTGTCCCTATAACTGTCCCTGATCTCAATCTCTGTCCCATTAACATTCCCGTGATCTCACCCTCTGTCCCTTTAACCTTCCAGTGATCTCACTCTCTGTCCCTTTAACCTCCCCGTGATCTCACTCTCTGTACATTTATCCTCCCTGTCATCTCACTCTCTGTCCCTTTAACATCCCCGTGATCTCACTCTCCGTCCCTTTAACCTCCCCGTGATCTCACTCTCTGTCCCTTTAATCTGCCCGTGATCTCATTCTCTATCCCTTTAACCTCCCCGTGATCTCAGTCTGTCGCTTTAACCTCCCCGTTAACTCTCTCTGTCCCTTTATCCTCCCCGTAATCTCACACCCTGTCCCTTTTACCTCCCCGTGATCTAAGTCTCTATACCTTAAAACTCCCCGTGATATCACTCTCTGTCTCTTTAACCTCATCGTGATCTCACTCTCTGTCCCTTTAATTTCCCCGTGATCTCAATCTCTGTCCCTTAAACCTCCCCGTGATCTCAATCTCTGTCACTTTAACGTACCAGTGATCTCACTCTGTCCCTTTAACCTCCTCGTGATCTCAATCTCTGTCCCTTTCACCTCCCAGTGATCTCACTCTCTGTCCCATTAACCTCAGCGTGATCTCACTCTCTATCCCTATAACCTCCCCATGATCTCACTCTCTGTCCATTTAACTTCCCCGTGATCTCACTCTCAGTCCCTTTAATCTCCCTGATTTAGCAGTCTGTCCCTTTATCCTCCCCGTGATCTCAGTCTCTGTCCCTTTAACCTCCCGGTGATCTCATTCTCTGTCCCTATAACCTCCCTGATCTAGCTCTCTGTCCCAATTAACTACCTGTGATCTCACTCTCTGTCCCTATAACCTCCCCGTGATCTCACTCTCTGTCCCTTTAACCTCCCCGTGATCACACTCTTTGTCCCATTAATCTACTCGTGATCTCACTCTCAGTCCCTTTAACCTCTCCGTGATGTCACTCTCTGTCCCTTTAACCTCTCCATGATGTCACTCTCTGTCCCTTTTACCTCCCCGTCATCTCACTCTCTGTCCCTTTAACCTCCCCGTGATCTCAATCTCTTTCCCTTTAAACTCCGCATGATCTCACTCTCAGTCCCTTTAACCTCCCCGTGATAACACTCTCTGTCCCTTTAATCTCCCCCTATTCTCACTCTCTGTCCCTTTAATCTGCCCGTGATCTCATTCTCTGTCCCTTTAACTTCCCCGTGATCTCACTCTGTCGCTTTAACATCCCCGTTAACTCTCTCTGTCCCTTTATCCTCCCTGTAATCTCACACCCTGTCCTTTTTACCTCCCCGTGATCTAAGTCTCTATACTTTAAACCTCCCCGTGATATCAGTCTCTGTCTCTTTAACCTCCCCTTGATCTCACTCTCTGTCCCATTAACCTCCCCAGATCTCACTCTCTGTCCCTTTAACCTCAACGTGATATCACTCTCTGTCCCTATAACCTCCCCTTGATCTCACTCTCTGTCCCTTTAACCACCCCGTGATCACACTCGTTGTTCCATTAATCTACCCTTTATCTCACTCTCAGTCCCTTTAACCTCTCCGTGATCTCACTCTCAGTCCCTTTAATCTCCCCGTCATCTCACTCTCTGTCCCTTTAACCTCCCCGTGATCTCAATCTCTTTCCCTTTAACCTAGACGTATTCTCACTCTCTGTCCCTTTAAACTCCCCATGATCTCAATCTCTGTCCCTTTAATCTGCCCGTGATCTCATTCACTGTCCCTTTAACCTCCCCGTGATCTCACTCTGTCGCTTTAACCTCCCCGTTTACTCTCTCTGTACCTTTAACCTCCCCGTAATCTCACACCATGTCCCTTTAACCTCTCCGTGATCTCACTCTATGTCCATTTAACCTCACCGTCATCTAACTCTCTGTCCCTTTAACCTCCCCGAGATCTCACTCTCTGACCCTTAAATATCCCCGTGATCTCAATCTCTGTCCCTTTAACGTGCCAGTTATGTCACTCTGTCCATTTAATCTTCCCATCATCTCAATCTCTGTCCATTTAACCAGCCCCTGATCTCACTTTCTGTCCATTTAACCTCCCTGTGATCTCATTCTCTGTCCCTATAACCTCCCTGATATAGCTCTCTGTCCCATTTAACTCCCCGTGATCTCACTCTCTGTCCCTTTAAACTCCCCGTGATATCACTCTCAGTCCCATTAACCTCCCCGTGATCCAACTCGCTGTCGCTTTAACCTCCACGTGATCTTACTCTCTGTCCCTTTAACCTTCCTTTGATCTCACTCTCTGTCCCTTGAACCTCCCCGTGATTTCACTCTGTCCTATAAACCTCCCCGTGATCTCATTCTTTGTCCCTTTAACCTCCCCGCGATCTCACTCTCTGTCCCATTAACCTCCCGGTGGTCTCACTCTCTGTCCCGTTAACCTCCCCGTGATCTCACTCTCTGTCCCTTTAACTTCCCCGTGTCCTCACTCTCTTTCCCTTAAACCCTCCAGTCATCTCATTCTCTGTCCCTTTATCCTCCCCGTGATCTCACTCTCTGTCCCGTTAACCTTCCCGTGATCTCACTCTCTGTCCCTTTAACCTCCCCGTGATCTCACTCTCTGTCCCTTTAAACTCACCGTGATCTCACTCTCTCTCCCTTTAACCTCCATGTTATCTCACTCTTTGTTCCTTTAACCACCCCGTGATCTCACTCTCTGACCTTTTAACCTCCCCTTGATCTCACTCTCTGTACCTTTAACCTCCCCGTGATCACACTCTCTTTCCCTTTAACCTTCCCGTGATCTCAGTCTGTCCCTTTAACCTTCCCTGATCTCACTCTCTGTGTCCCCCGATCCCACTCTCTGTCACGTTAATATCCCTGATCTCACTCTGTCCCTTTAACTTCCCTGATATCACACTTTGTCCCTTTAACTGTCCCCCTGATCTACCTCTCAGTCCCTTTAACTGTCCCTGATCTGACTCACTGTCCCTATAACTGTCCCTGATCTCAATCTCTGTCCCATTAACATTCCCGTGATCTCACCCTCTGTCCCTTTAACCTTCCAGTGATCTCACTCTCTGTCCCTTTAACCTCCCCGTGATCTCACTCTCTGTACATTTATCCTCTCCGTCATCTCACTCTCTGTCCCTTTAACATCCCCGTGATCTCACTCTCCGTCCCTTTAACCTCCCCGTGATCTCACTCTCTGTCCCTTTAATCTGCCCGTGATCTCATTCTCTATCCCTTTTACCTCCCCGTGATCTCAGTCTGTCGCTTTAACCTCCCCGTTAACTCTCTCTGTCCCTTTATCCTCCCCGTAATCTAACACCCTGTCCCTTTTACCTCCCCGTGATCTAAGTCTCTATACCTTAAACCTCCCCGTGATATCACTCTCTATCTCTTTAACCTCCCCGTGATCTCACTCTCTGTCCCTTTAATCTCCCCATGATCTCACTCTCTGTCCCATTAACCTCCCCAGATCTCACTCTCTGTCCCTTTAATCTGCCCGTGATCTCATTCTCTATCCCTTTTACCTCCCCGTGATCTCAGTCTGTCGCTTTAACCTCCCCGTTAACTCTCTCTGTCCCTTTATCCTCCCCGTAATCTAACACCCTGTCCCTTTTACCTCCCCGTGATCTAAGTCTCTATACCTTAAACCTCCCCGTGATATCACTCTCTGTCTCTTTAACCTCCCCGTGATCTCACTCTCTGTCCCTTTAATCTCCCCATGATCTCACTCTCTGTCCCATTAACCTCCCCAGATCTCACTCTCTGTCCCTCTAACCTCTTCCTGATCTCACTCTCTGTCCTTTTAATTTCCCCGTGATCTCAATCTCTGTCCCTTTATCCTCCCCGTGACCTCACTCTCAGTCCCTTTAACCTCAACGTGATATCACTCTCTGTCCCTTTAACCTCCCCGTGATCACATTCTTTGTCCCATTAATCTACTCGTGATCTCACTCTCAGTCCCTTTAACCTCTCCGTGATCTCAATCTCTGTCCCTTTAACCTCCCCGTGATCTCACTCTCTATCCCTTTTACCTCCCCGTCATCTCACTCTCTGTCCCTTTAACCTCCCCGTGATCTCACTTTCTATCCCTTTAATCTCCCCGTATTCTCACTCTCTGTCCCTTTAAACTCCGCATGATCTCAATCTCTGTCCCTTTAATCTGCCCGTGATCTCATTCTCTGTCCCTTTAACTTCCCCGTGATCTCACTCTGTCGCTTTAACCTCCCCGTTAACTCTCTCTGTCCCTTTATCCTCCCTGTAATCTCACACCCTGTCCTTTTTACCTCCCCGTGATCTAATTCTCTATACCTTAAACCTCCCCGTGATATCAGTCTCTGTCTCTTTAACCTCCCCGTGATCTCACTCTCTGTACCTTTAACCTTTCCTTGATCTCGCTCTCTGTCCCATTAACCTCCCCAGATCTCACTCTCTGTCCCTTTAACCTCAACGTGATCTCACTTTCTGTCCCTTTAATTTCCCCGTGATCACAATCTCTGTCCCTTTAACCTCCCCGTCATCTCACTCTATGTCCATTTAACCTCACCGTCATCAAACTCTCTGTCCCTTTAACCTCCCCGTGATCTCAATCTCTGTCCCTTTAACGTACCAGTGATCTCACTCTGTCCCTTTAACCTCCCCGTGATCTCAATCTCTGTCCCTTTAACGTCCCAGTTATGTCACTCTGTCCATTTAATCTTCCCGTGATCTCAATCTCTGTCCCATTAACCTCAGCGTGATCTCATTCTCTGTCCCTATAACCTCCCCATGATCTCACTCTCTGTCCATTTAACTTCCCCGTGATCTCACTCTCAGTCCCTTTAATCTCCCTGATTTAGCACTCTGTCCCTTTAACCTCCCCGTGATC
Organism: Cetorhinus maximus; assembly: GCF_964194155.1. Taxonomy (NCBI): domain Eukaryota; kingdom Metazoa; phylum Chordata; class Chondrichthyes; order Lamniformes; family Cetorhinidae; genus Cetorhinus; species Cetorhinus maximus. Next base: position 27,913 of record NW_027597824.1, on the reverse strand, counting down.
TCAGTCTCTGTCCCTTTAACCTCCCGATGATCTCATTCTCTGTCCCTATAACCTCCCTGATCTAGCTCTCTGTCCCAATTAACTCCTCGTGATCTCACTCTCTGTCCCTTTAAACTCCCCGTGATCTCACTCTCAGTCCCTTTAACCTCACCGTGATTTCACTCTCTGTCCCTATTACCTCCCCGTGATCTCACTCTCTGTCCCTTTAACCTCCCCGTGATCTCACTCTTTGTCCCATTAATCTACCCGTGATCACACTCGCAGTCCCTTTAACCTCTCCGTGATCTCACTCTCTGTCCCTTTAACCTCCCCGTGAACTCACTCTCTGTCCCTTTTACCTCCCCGTCATTTCACTCTCTGTCCCTTTAACCTCCCCGTGATCTCAGTCTCTTTCCCTTTTAGCTCCCCGTGATCTCACTCTCTGTCCCTTTAAACTCCGCATTATCTCAATCTGTGTCCCTTTAATCTGCCCGTGTTCTCATTCTCTGTCGCTTTATCCTCCCCTTTAACTGTCTCTGTGCCTTTAACCTCCCCGTAATCTCACTCCCTGTCCCTTTAACCTCCCCGTGTTCTCAGTCTCTATACCTTAAACCTCCCCGTGATATCACTCTCTGTCTCTTTAACCTCCCCGTGATCTCACTCTCTCTCCATTTAACATCCCCATGATCTCACTCTCTGTCCCATTAAACTCCCCAGATCTCACTCTCTGTCCCTTCAACCTCCCCGTGATCTCACTCTTTGTCCCTTTAACCTCCCCGTGATCTCACCCTCTGTCCCTATAACCTCCCCTTGATCTCAATCTCTGTCCCTTTATCCTCCCCGTGATCACACTCTTTTTCCCGTTAACCTACCCGTGATTTCACTCTCAGTCCCATTAACCTCCCCGTGATCTCAATCTCTTTCCCTTTATCCTACCCGTATTCTGACTCTCATTCCCTTTAAACTCCGCATGATCTCAATCTCTGTCCCTTTAATCTGCCCGTGATCTCATTCTCTGCCCCTTTAACCTCCCCGTGATCTCACTCTGTCGCTTTAACCTCCCCGTTAACTCTCTCTGTCCCTTTATCCTCCCCGTAATCTAACACCCTGTCCCTTTTACCTCCCCGTGATCTAAGTCTCTATACCTTAAACCTCCCCGTGATATCACTCTCTGTCTCTTTAACCTCCCCGTGATCTCACTCTCTGTCCCTTTAACCTCCCCATGATCTCACCCTCTGTCCCATTAACCTCCCCAGATCTCACTCTCTGTCCCTTTAACCTCATCGTGATCTCACTCTCTGTCCCTTTAATTTCCCCGTGATCTCAATCTCTCTCCCTTTAACGTACGAGTGATCTCACTCTGTCCCTTTAACCTCCACGTGATCTCAATCTCTGTCCCTTTAACGTCCTAGTTATGTCACTCTGTCCATTTAATCTTCCCGTGATCTCAATCTCTGTCCATTTAACCTGCCCGTGGTCTCACTTTCTGTCCATTTAACCTCCCTGTGATTTCATTCACTGTCCCTTTCACCTCCCCGTGATCTCACTCTCTGTCCCATTAACCTCAGCGTGATCTCACTCTCTGTCCCTTTAACCTCCCCATGATCTCACTCTCTGTCCATTTATCTTTCCCGTGATATCCCTCTCCGTCCCTTTAATCTCCCTGATTTAGCACTCTGTCCCTTTAAACACATCGTGATCTCAGTCTATGTCCCTTTAACCTCCCGGTGATCTCATTCTCTGTCCCTATAACCTCCCTGATCTAGATCTCTGTCCCATTTAACTCCCCGTGATCTCACTTTCTGTCCCTTTAAACTCCCCGTGATCTCACTCTCAGTCCCTTTAACCTCCCCGTGATCCTACTCTCTGTTCCTTTAACCTCCTCGTGATCTAACACTCTGTCCCTTTAACCTTCCCGTGATATCACTCTCTGTCCCTTTAACCTCCCCGTGATCACACTCTCTGTCCCTTTAATCTCCCCGTATTCTCACTCTCTGTCCCTTTAAACGCCGCATGATCTCATTCTCTGTCCCTTTAACCTCCCCGTGATCTCACTCTGTCGCTTTAACCTCCCCGTTATCTCTCTCTGTCCCTTTATCCTCCCCGTAATAACACACCCTTTCCATTTAAACTCACCGTGATCTCAGTCTCATAGCTAAAACCTCCCCGTGATATCACTCTCTGTCTCTTTAACTTCCCTGTGATCTCACTGTCTGTCCCTTTAACCTCCCCATGATCTCACTCTCTGTCCCATTAACCTCCCCAGATATCAATCTCTGTCCCGTTAACCTCCCCGTGATCGCACTCTCTGTCCCTTTAATCTCCCCGTGATCTCAATCTCTGTCCCTTTAACCTCCACGTGATATTACTCTATGTCCATTTAACCTCACCGTCATCTAACTCTCTGTCCCAATAACCTCCCCGTGATCTCACTCTGTCCCTTTAACCTCCCCGTGATCTCAATCTCTGTCCCTTTAACGTCCCAGTTATGTCACTCTGCCATTTAATCTTCCCGTGATCTCAATCTCTGTCCATTTAACCTGCCCGTGATCTCACTTTCTGTCCATTTAACCTCCCTGTGATCTCAATCACTGTCTCTTTCACCTCTCTGTGATCTCACTCTCTGTCCCATTAACCTCAGCGTGATCTCACTCTCTGTCCCTATAACCTCCTCATGATCTCACTCTCTGTCCATTTAATTTCCCCGTGATTTCACTCTCTGTCCCTTTAATCTCCCTGATTTAGCACACTGTCCCTTTAACCTCCCCGTGATCTCAGTCTCTGTCACTTTAACCTCTCCGTGATCTCACTCTCTGTCCCTTTAACCTCCCCGTGATCACACTCTTTGTCCCATTAACCTACCCGTGATCTCACTCTCAGTCCCTTTAACCTCCCCGTGATCTCAGTCTCTGTCCCTTTAACCTCCCCGTGATCTCACTCTCTGTCCCTTTAACCTCCCCATGATCACACTCTTTGTCCCATTAACCTACCCGTGAACTCACTCTCAGTCCCTTTAACCTCTCCGTGATCTCACTCTCTGTCCCTTTAACCTCCACGTGATCTCACTCTCTGTCCTTTTTACCTCCCCGTCATCTCACTCTCTGTCCCTTTAACCTCGCCGTGATCTCATTCTCTTTCCCTTTAACCTCCCCATGATCTCACTCTCTGTCCCTTTAAACTCCGCATAATCTCAATCTCTGTCCCTTTAATCTGCCCGTGATCTCATTCTCTGTCCCTTTAATCTCCCCGTGATCTCAATCGGTCGCTTTAACCTCCCTGTTAACTCTCTCTGTCCCTTTAACCTCCCCGTAATCTCACTCCCTGTCCCTTTAACCTCCCCATGATCTCAGTCTCTATATCTTAAACCTCCCCATGATATCACTCTCTGTCTCTTTAACCTGCTTGTGATCTCACTCTCTGTCCCTTTAACATCCCCAAGATCTCACTCTCTGTCCCATTAACCTCCCCAGATCTCACTCACTGTCCCTTCAACCTCCCCGTGATCTCACTCTCTGTCCCTATAACCTCCCCGTGATCTCAATCTCTGTCACTTTAACCTCCTCGTGATCACACTCTTTGTCCCATTAACCTACCCGTGATCTCACTCTCAGTCTCATTAACCTCCCCATGATCTCAATCTCTTTCCCTTTAACCTACCCGTATTCTGACTCCCTTTCCCTTTAAACTCCGCATGATCTCAATCTCTGTCCCTTTAATCTGCCCGTGATCTCATTCTCTGCCCCTTTAATCTCCCCGTGATCTCACTCTGTCGCTTTAACCTCACCGTTAACTCTCTCTGTCCCTTTATCCTCCCCGTAATCTCACTCTCTGTCTCTTTAACCTCCCCGTGATCTCACTCTCTGTCCCTTTAACCTCCCCATGATTTCACTCTCTGTCCCATTAACCTCCCCAGATCTCACTCTCTGTCCCTTTAACCTCATCGTGATTTCACTCTCTGTCCCTTTAATTTCCCCGTGATCTCAATCTCTGTCCCTTTAACCTCCCCGTTATCTCACTCTATGTGCATTTAACCTCACCGTCATCTTACTCTCTGTCCCATTAACCTCCCCGTGATCTCAATCTCTGTCCCTTTAACGTACCAGTGATCTCACTCTGTCCCTTTAATCTCTCCGTGATCTCAATCTCTGTCCCTTTAACGTCCCAGTTATGTCACTCTGTCCACTTAATCTTCCCGTGATCTCAATCTCTGTCCCTTTCACCTCCCCGTGATCTCACTCTCTGTCCCGTTAACCTCCCCATGATCTCACTCTCTGTCCATTTAACTTCCCCGTGATCTCCCTCTCTGTCCCTTTAATCTCCCTGATTTAGCACTCTGTCCCTTTAACCTTCCCGTGATCTCAGTCTCTGTCCCTTTAACCTCCCGGTGATCTCATTCTCTGTCCCTATAACCTCCCCGTGATCCTACTCACTGTCCCTTTAACCTCCCCGTGATCTAACACTCTGTCCCTTTAACCTTCCCGTGATATCACTCTCTGTCCCTTTAACCTCCCCGTGATCTAACTCTCTGTCCCTTTAACCTTCCCGTGATATCACTCTCTGTCCCTTTAACCTCCCCATGATCACACTCTGTCCCTTTAAACTCCGCATGATCTTCATCTCTGTCCCTTTAATCTGCCCGTGATCTCATTCTCTGTCCCTTTAACCTCCCCGTGAACTAACTCTGTCGCTTTAACCTCCCCGTTAACTCTCTCTATCCCTTTATCCTCCCCGTAATCTCACACCCTTTCCATTTAACCTCCCCGTGATCTCAGTCTCTATAGCTTAAACCACCCCGTGATATCACTCTCTGTCCCTTTAACCTCCCCATGATCTCACTCTCTGTCCCTTTAACCTCCCCGTGATCTCAATCTCTGTCCCTTTAACCTCCCCGTGATCTCACTCTATGTCCATTTAACCTCACCGTCATCTAACTCTCTGTCCCTTTAACCTCCCCGTGATCTCAATCTCTGTCCCTTTAACGCACCAGTGATCTCACTCTGTCCCTTTAACCTCCCCGTGATCTCAATCTCTGTCCCTTTAACATCCCAGTTATGTCACTCTGCCATTTAATCTTCCCGTGATCTCAATCTCTGTCCATTTAACCTGCCCGTGATCTCACTTTCTGTCCAATTAACCACCCTGTGACCTCATTCACTGTCCCTTTCACCTCCCCGTGATCTCACTCTCTGTCCCATTAACCTCAGCGTGATCTCACTCTCTGTCCCTATAACCTCCCCATGATCTCACTCTCTGTTCATTTAACTTCCCCGTGATCTCACTCTCTGTCCCTTTAATCTCCCTGATTTAGCACTCTGTCCCTTTAAACTCCCCGTGATCTCAGTCTCTGTCCCTTTAACCTCCCGGTGATCTCATTCACTGTCCTTATAACCTCCCTGATCTAGCTGTCTGTCCCAATTAACTCCCCGTGATCTCACTCTCTGTCCCTTTAAACTCCCCGTGATCTCACTCTCAGTCCCTTTAATCTCACCGTGATATCACTCTCTGTCCCTATAACCTCCCCGTGATCTCAATCTCTGTCTCTATAACCTCCCCGTGATCTCACTCTCTGTCCCTTTAACCTCCCCATGATCTCAATCTCTTTCCCTTTAACCTACCCGTATTCTGACTCTCTGTCCCTTTAAACTCCACATGATCTCAATCTCTGTCCCTTTAATCTGCCCGTGATCTCATTCTCTGCCCCTTTAACCTCCCCTTGATCTCACTCTGTCTCTTTAACCTCCTCGTTAACTCTCTCTGTCCCTTTATCCTCCCCGTAATCTCACACACTGTCCCTTTTACCTCCCCGTGATCTCAGTCTCTATACCTTAAACCTCCCCGTGATATCACTCTCTGTGTCTTTAACCTCCCCGTGATTTCACTCTCTGTCCCATTAACATCCCCAGATCTCACTCTCTGTCCCTTTAACCTCCCCGTGATCTCATTCTCTGTCCCTTTAACATCCCCGTGATCTCACTCTATGTCCATTTAACCTTACCGTCATCTAACTCTCTGTCCCTTTAACCTCCCCGTGATCTCAATCTCTGTCCCTTTAACGTCCCAGTTATGTCACTCTGTCCATTTAATCTTCCCGTGATCTCAATCTCTGTCCATTTAACCTGCCCGTGATCTCACTTTCTGTCCATTTAACCTCCCTGTGATCTCATTCACTGTCCCTTTCACCTCTCCGTGATCTCACTCTCTGTCCCATTAACCTCAGCGTGAGCTCTCTCTCTCTGTCCCTTTAACCTCCCCATGATCCCACTCTCTGTCCATTTAACTTTCGCGTGATCTCCCTCTCTGTCCCTTTAATCTCCCTGATTTAGCACTCTGTCCCTTTAACCACCCCGTGATCTCACTCTCTGTCCCTTTAAATTCCCCGTGACCTCACTATACGTCCCTTAAACCTCCCAGTCATCTCATTCTATGTCCCTTTAACCTCCCCGTGATCTCACTCTCTGTCCCGTTAACCTTCCCGTGATCTCAGCCTCTGTCCCTTTAAACTTCCCCTGATCTCACTCTCTGTCCCTTTAACCTCCCCGTGATCTCACTCTCTGTCCCTTTAACTTCCACTGATCGCACTCAATGTCCCTTTAACCACCCCGTGATATCACTCTCTGTCCCATTAACCTCCCCGTGATCTCACTATGTCCCATTAATCTTCCCGTGATCTCACACTCTGTCCCTTTAACCTCCCCGTGATCTCACTCACTGTCCCTTTAACCTCCCCGTGATCTCACTATCTGTCCCATTTAATTTCCCGTGAACGCACTCTCTATCCCTTAAATCTCCCCGTGATCTCACTCTCTGTCCCATTAACATCCCCGTGATCTCACTCTCTATCCCTTTAACCTCCCCGTTATCTCAATCTCTGTCCCTTTAAACTCATAGTGATCTCACTATCTGTCCCTTTAACCTCCCTGTGATGTCACTCTGTCACTTTAACCTCCCAGTAATCTCTCTCTCTCCCTTTAACAACCACGTGATCTCACTCTCTGTCCATTTTACCTCCACGTGATATCACTCTCTGTCCCTTTAACCTCCCCGTGATCTCACTCTCTGTCCCTTTAACCTCCCCCTGATCACACACTTTGTCCCATTAACCTACCAGTGATCTCACTCTGTCGCTTTAACCTCCCCGTTAACTCTCTCTGTCCCTTTAACCTCCCCGTGATCTCAGTCTCTATACCTTAAGCCTCCCCGTGATATCACTCTCTGTCTCTTTAACCTCCCCGTGATCTCCCTCTCTGTCCCTTTAATCTCCCCGTGATCTCAATCTCTGTCCCTTTAACCTCCCCGTGATCTCACTCTCTGACCCTTTAACCTTCCCGTGATATCACTCTCTGTCCCTTTAACCTCCCCGTGATCACACTCTCTGTCCCTTTAAACTCCCCGTGCTCTCACTCTCTGTCCCTTTAAACTCCCCGTGCTCTCACTCTCTGTCCCTTTCACCTCCCCGTGATCTCACTCTCTGTCCCTTTAAACTCCCCGTGATCTCATTCTCTGTCCATTTAACCTCCCTGTGATCTCACTCACTGTCCCATTAACCTCAGCGTGATCTCACTCTCTGTCCCTTTAACCTCCCCGTGATCTCATTCTCTGTCCCTTTAACGTCCCAGTTATGTCACTCTGTCCATTTAATCTTCCCGTGATCTCATTCTCTGTCCATTTTATCTCACTGTGATCTCATTCACTGTCCCTTTCACCTCCCCGTGATCTCACTCTCTGTCCCATTAACCTCAGCGTAATCTCACTCTCTGTTTCTTTAACCTCCCCATGATCTCACTCTCTGTCCATTTAACTAACCCGTGATCTCACTCTCTGTCCCTTTAATTTCCCTGATTTAGCACTCTGTCCCTATAACCTCCCCGTGATCTCACTCTCTGTCCCTATAACCTCCCCATGATCTCAATCTCTTTCCCTTTAACCTACCCGTATTCTCACTCTCTGTCCCTTTAAACTCCACATATCTCAATCTCTCTCCCTTTAATCTGCCCTTGATCTCATTCTCTGCCCCTTTAACCTCCCCGTGATCTCACTCTGTCGCTTTAACCTCCCCGTTAACTCTCTCCGTCCCTTTATCCTCCCCGTAATCTCACAACATGTCCCTTTTACATCTCCGTGATCTCAGTCTCTATACCTTAAAGCTCCCCTTGATATCACTCTCTGTGTCTTTAATCTCCCTGTGATCTCACTCTCTGTCCCTTTAATTTCCACGTCATCTAACTCTCTGTCCCTCTAACCTCCCCGTGAACTCAATCTCTGTCCCTTTAACGTCCCAGTTATGTCACTCTGTCCATTTAATCTTGCCGTGATCTCAATCTCTGTCCATTTAACCTGACCGTGGTCTCACTTTCTGTCCATTTAAACTCCCTGTGATATCATTTACTGTCCCTTTCACCTCCCCGTGATCTCACTCTCTGTCCCATTAACCTCAGCGTGCTCTCGCTCTCTGTCCCATTAACCTTCCCATGATCTCACTCTCTGTCCATTTAACTTCCCCGTGATCTCAGTGTCTGTCCCTTTAACCTCCCGTTGATCTCACTCTCTGTCCCATTAACCTCCCCGTGATCTCACTCTCTGTCCCTATAACCTCCCCGTGATCTCAGTCTCTGTCCCTTTAACCTCCCCGTGATCACACTCTTTGTCCCATTAACCTAACCGTGGTCTCACTCTCTATCCCTTGAACCAGCCCCTCATCTCACTCTCTGTCCCTTTAACCTCCCCGTGATCTCAATCTCTTTCCCTTTAACCTACCCGTATTCTCACTCTCTGTCCCTTTAAACTCCGCATGATCTCACTCTGTCGCTTTAACCACCCCGTTAACTCTCACTGTCCCTTTATCCTCCCCATCATCTCACACCCTGTCCCTTTTACATCCCCGTGATATCACTCTCTGTCCCATTAACCTCCCCAGATCTCACTCTCTGTCCCTTTAATTTTCCCGTGATCTCAATCTCTGTCCCTTTAACATCCGCGTGATCTCACTCAATGTCCATTTAACCTCACCGTCATCTAACTCTGTGTCCCTTTAACCTCCCCGTGATCTCAATCTCTGTCCCTTTAACGTCCCAGTTATGTCACTTTGTCCCTTTAACCTCCCCGCGATCTCACTCTCTGTACCATTAACCTCCCGGTGATCTCACTCTCTGTCCCTTTAACCTCCCCGTGATCTCAATCTCTGTCCCTTTAAATTCCCCGTGACCTCACTCTCTGTCCCTTAAACCTCCCAGTCATCTCATTCTCTGTCCCTTTAACCTCCCCGTGATCTCACTCTCTGTCCCGTTAACCTTCCCGTGATCTCAGTCTCTGTCCCTTTAAACTTCCCCTGATCTAACTCTCTGTCCCTTTATCCTCCCCGTGATCTCACACTCAGTCCCTTTAACCTCCCCGTGATCTCACTCACTGTCCTTTAACCTCCCCGTGATCTCACTATCTTTCCCATTAACTTTCGCGTGATCGCACTCTCTATCCCTTTAACCTCCCCGTGATCTCACTCTCTGTCCCTTTAACATCCCCGTGATCTCACTCTTTATCCCTTTAACCTCCCCGGAATCTCCCTCTCTGTCCCTTTAACCATCCGTGATCTCACTCTGTCCCTTAAACCTCCCCGTGATCTCATTCTCTGTCCCTTTAACCTCCCCGCGATCTCACTCTCTGTCCCATTAACCTCCCGGTGATCTCACTCTCTGTTCCTTTAACCTCCCCGTGATCTCATTCTCTGTCCCTTTAACCTCCCCGTGATCTCACTCTCTGTCCCGTTAACCTTCCCGTGATCTCAGTCTCTGTCCCTTTAAACTTCCCCTGATATCACTCTCTATCCCTTTAACCTCCCGTGATCTCACACTCTGTCTCTTTAACCTCCCCGTGATCTCACTCTCTGTCCCTTTAACCTCCCCATGATCTCACTCTCTGTCTCTTCAACCTGACCATGATCTCACTCTGTCACTTTTACTTCCCCGTGATCTCATTCTCTGTCCCCTTAAGCTCCCCTGAACTCACTCTCTGTCCCATTCACCTCCACATGATCTCACTCTCTGGCCCTTTAACCTCCCCGTGATCGCACTCAATGTCCCTTTAACCAACCCGTGATATCACTCTCTGTCCCATTAACCTCCCCGTGATCTCACTATGTCCCATTAATCTTCCCGTGATCTCAATCTCTGTCCCTTGAACCTGCCCGTGATCTCATTCTCTGTCCCTTTAACCTCCCCGTGATATCACTCTCTGTCCCTTTAAACTTCCGCTGTTCTCACTCTCTGTCCCATTAAACTCCCCGTGATCTCATACTCTGTCCCTTTAACCACCCCGTGATCTCACTCACCGTCCCTTTAACCTCCCAGTGATTTCACTATCTGTCCCATTAACTTTCCCGTGATCGCACTCTCTATCCCTTAATCCTCCCCGTGATCTCATTCTCTGTCCCTTTAACATCCCCGTGATCTCACTCTCTGTCTCTTTAACCGCCCCGTTATCTCAATCTCTGTCCCTTTAACCTCCCCGTGGTCTCACTCTCTTTCCCTTTACCCTACCCGTTATCTCCATCTCTGTCCTTTGAACTCCCCGCATCTCACTCTCTGTCCATTTAACCTCCCCCTGATCTCACTCTCTGTCCCTTTAACCTCCCATTGATCTCACTCTCTGTCCCATTAACCTCCCCGTGATCTCACTCTCTGTCCCAGTAACCTCCCCGTGATCTCACTCTCTGTCCCTTTAACCTCCCCGTGATCCCACTCTCTGTTCCTTTATCCTGACCGCGATCTCACTCTCTGTCCCTTTAACTTCCCCGTGCTCTCATTCTCTATCTCTTTAAGCTCCCTGTGAACTCATTCTCTGTCCATTTAACCTCCCCGTGATCTCACTCTCTATCCCTTTAACCTCCCCGTGATCTCACTCTCTCTCCCTTTAACCTCCCTGTGATCTCACTCTCTGTCCCTTTAACCTCCCCGTGATCTCACTCTCTGTCAATTTAACCTCCCCGTGATCTCACTCTCTGTATCTTTAACCTCCCCGTGATCTCACTCTCTTTCCCTTTCACTTTCCCTGGTCTCACCCTCTGCCCATTTAACTGTCCCCCGATCCCATTCTCTGTCCCGTTAATAGTCCCTGATCTCTCTCTGTCCCTTTAGCTGTCCGTGGTCTCACTCTTTGTCCCTTTAACTGTCCCCCTGATCTCTGTATCAGTCCATTTAACTGTCCCTGATCTGACCATCTGTCTCTATAACTGTCCCTGATCTCAATCTCTGTCCCATTAACATTTCCGTGATCTCACCCTCTGTCCCTTTAACCACCCCCTGATCACACTCTCTGTCCCTTTAACCTCTCAGTGATCTTACTCTCTGTCCCGTTTACTTCCCCGTGAACTCATTCTCTGTCCATTTAACCTCCCCGTGATCTCACTCTCTGTCCCTTTAAACTCCCCGTGATCTCACTCACTCTCCCTTTAACCTCCCTGTGATCTCTCTCTCTGTCACTTTAACCTCCCCGTGATCTCACTCGCTAACACTTTAACCTCCCCTTGATCTCACTCTCGCTCCCTTTAACCTCTCTGTGATCTCATTCTCTGTCCCTATAACCTCCCCGTAATCTGAAACTCTGTCCCTTTAAACTTCTTGTGATCTCACTCTCTGTCCATTTAACCTCCCCGTGATCTCATTATCTGTCCCTTTAACCTCCCCGTGATCACACTCTCTGTACCTTTAACCTTCCCGTGATCTCACACTCTGTCCCTTTAAACTTCCCGTGATCTCACTCTCTGTCCCTTAAACCTCCCCGTGATCTCATTATCTGTCCCTTTAACCTCCCCGTGATCTCACTCTGTCGCTTTAACCTCCCCGTTAACTCTCTCTGTCCCTTTAACCTCTCCGTAATCTCACTCCCTGTCCCTTTAAACTCTCCGTGGTCTCAGTCTCTATAACTTAAACCACCCCATGATCTCACTCTCTGTCCCATTAACCTCCCCAGATCTCACTCTCTGTCCCTTCAACCACCCCGTGATCTCACTCTCTGTCCCATTAACCTCCCCGTGATCTCACTCTCTGTCCCTATAACCTCCCCGTGATCTCAGTCTCTGTCCTTTTAACCTCCCCGTGATCACACTCTTTGTCCCATTAACCTAACCGTGGTCTCACTCTCTATCCCTTGAACCTGCCCCTCATCTCACTCTCTGTCCCTTTAACCTCCCCGTGATCTCAATCTCTTTCCCTTTAACCTACCCGTATTCTCAATCTCTGTCCCTTTAAACTCCGCATGATCTCAATCTCTGTCCCTTTAATCTGCCCGTTATCTCATTCTATGCCCCTTTAACCTCCCCGTGATCTCACTCTGTCGCTTTAACCACCCCGTTAACTCTCACTGTCCCTTTATCCTCCCCATCATCTCACACCCTGTCCCTTTTACATCCCCGTGATATCACTCTCTGTCCCATTAACCTCCCCAGATCTCACTCTCTGTCCCTTTAATTTTCCCGTGATCTCAATTTCTGTCCCTTTAACATCCGCGTGATCTCACTCAATGTCCATTTAACCTCACCGTCATCTAACTCTCTGTCCCTTTAACCTCCCCGTGATCTCAATCTCTGTCCCTTTAACGTCCCAGTTATGTCACTTTGTCCCTTTAACCTCCCCGCGATCTCACTCTCTGTACCATTAACCTCCCGGTGATCTCACTCTCTGTCCCTTTAACCTCCCCGTGATCTCAATCTCTGTCCCTTTAAATTCCCCGTGACCTCACTCTCTGTCCCTTAAACCTCCCAGTCATCTCATTCTCTGACCCTTTAACCTCCCCGTGATCTCACTCTCTGTCCCGTTAACCTTCCCGTGATCTCAGTCTCTGTCCCTTTAAAATTCCCCTGATCTAACTGTCTGTCCCTTTATCCTCCCCGTGATCTCACACTCAGTCCCTTTAACCTCCCCGTGATCTCACTCACTGTCCCTTTAACCTCCCCGTGATCTCACTATTTTTCCCATTAACTTTCGCGTGATCGTACTCTCTATCCCTTTAACCGCCCCGTGATCTCACTCTTTATCCCTTTAACCTCCCAGTTATCTCACTCTCTCTCCCTTTAACCTCCCCCTGATCTCACTCTCTGTTCCTTTATCCTGACCGCGATCTCACTCTCTGTCCCTTTAACTTCCCCGTGCTCTCATTCTCTATCTCTTTAAGCTCCCCGTGAACTCATTCTCTGTCCATTTAATCTCGCCGTGATCCCACTCTCTATCCCTTTAACCTCCCCGTGATATCACTCTCTGTCCCTTTAACCTCCCAGTGATCTCACTCTCTCTCCCTTTAACCTACCCGTGATCTCACTCTCTGTCCCTTTAAACTCCCCGTGATCTCACTCTCTCTCCCTTTAACCTCCCTGTGATCTCAATCTCTGTCCCTTTAACCTCCCCGTAATCTCACTCTCTATCCCTTTAACCTCCCCGTGATCTCACTCTCTCTCCCTTTAACCTGCCCGTGATCTCACTCTCTGTATCTTTAACCTCCCCGTGATATCACTCTCTTTCCCTTTAACCTTCCCTGATCTCACTCTCTGCCCATTTAACTGTCCCCCGATCCCACTCTCTGTCCCGTTATTAGTCCCTGATCTCTCTCTGTCCCTTTAGCTGTCCGTGGTCTCACTCTTTGTCCCTTTAACTGTCCCCCTGATCTCCGTATCAGTCCATTTAACTGTCCCTGATCTGACCACCTGTCTCTATAACTGTCCCTGATCTCACTCCCTGTCCCATTAACATTCCCGTGATCTCACCCTCTGTCCCTTAACCTCCCTCTGATTTCACTCTCTGTCCCTTTAACCTCCCTGTGATCTCACTCTCTGTCCCTTTAACCTCCCCGTGATCTCACTCGCTGACCCTTTAACCTCCCCTTGATCTCACTCTCGCTCCCTTTAACCTCTCTGTGATCTCACTCTCTGTCCATTTAACCTCCCCGTCATCTAACTCTCTGTTCCTTTAACCTCCCTGTGAACTCACTCTCTGTCCCTTTTACCTGACCGTGATATCACTCTATGTCCCTATAGCCTCCCCGTGATTTCACTCTCTGTCCCTTTAACCTCCCCGTGATCTCACTCTCCGTCCCATAATCCTACCCGTGATCTCACTCTCAGTCCCTTTAACCTCTCCGTGATCTCACTCTCTGTCCCTTTAACCTTCCCGTGATCTCACTCTCTGTCCCTTTTACATCCCCGTCACCTCACTCTCTGTCCCTTTAACCTCCCCGTGATCTCACTCTCTGTCCCTTTGAACTCCGCATGATCTCAATCTCTGTCCCTTTAATCTGCCCGTGATCTCATTCTCTGTCCCTTTAACCTCCCCGTGATCTCACTCTGTCGCTTTAACCTCCCCGTTAACTCTCTCTGTCCCTTTAAGCTCTCCATAATCTCACTCCCTCTCCCTTTAACCTCCCTGTGATCTCAGTCTCTATACCTTAAACCTGCCCATGATAGCACTCTCTGTCTCTTTAACCTCCCCATGATCTCACTCTCTGTCCCTTTAACATCCCCATGATCTCACTCTCCGTCCCATTAACCTCCCCAGATATCACCCTCTGTCCCTTCAACCACCCCGTGATCTCACTCTCTGTCCCTTCAACCTCCCCGTGATCTCACTCTCTGTCCCATTAACCTCCCCGTGATCTCACTCTCTGTCCCTATTATCTCCCCGTAATCTCAGTCTCTGTCCCTTTAACCTCCCCGTGATCACACTCTTTGTCCCATTAACCTACCCGTGATCTCACTCTCTATCCCTTGAACCTCCCCCTCATCTCACTCTCTTTCCCTTTAACCTACCCGTATTCTCACTCTCTGTCCCTTTAAACTCGGCATGATCTCAATCTCTATCCCTTTAATCTGCCCGTGACCTCATTCTCTGCCCCTTTAACCACCCCGTGATATCACTCTCTGTCCCATTTACCTCCCCGTGATCTCACTATGTCCCATTAATCTTCCCGTGATCTCAATCTCTGTCCCTTGATCCTGCCCGTGATCTCACTCACTGTCCCTTTAACCTCCCCGTGATCTCACTATCTGTCCCATTAACCTCCCCGTGATCTCATACTCTGTCCCTTTAACCTCCCCGTGATCTCACTCACTGTCCCTTTAACCTCCCCGTGATCTCACTATCTGTCCCATTAACTTTCCCGTGATCGCACTCTCTATCCCTTTATCCTCCCCGTGATCTCACTCTCTTTCCCTTTAACATCCCCGTGATCTCACTCTCTGTCCCTTTAACCGCCCCGTTAACTCAACCTCTGTCCCTTTAACCTCCCCGTGATCTCACTCTCTTTCCCTTTAACTTCCCCGTTATCTCCATCTCTGTCCCTTTAATCTCCCCGTATCTCACTCTCTGTCCATTTAACCTCCCCGCCATCTAACAGTCTGTCCCTTTAACCTACTCGTTATCTCATTCTTAGTCCCATTAACCTCCCCGTGATCTCACTCTCTGTCCCTTTAAATTCCCCGTGAACTCATTCTCAGTCCCTTTAGCCTCCCCGTGATCTCCCTCTCTGTCCCTTTAGCCTCCCTCTGATCGAAGTCTCTGTCACTTAAAACAGCCCGTGATCTCACTCTCTGTCCTGTTAACCTCCCCCTGATCTCACTCTCTGTCCCTTTAACCTCCCAGCGATCTCACTCTCTGTCCCTTTAACCTCCCCATGATCTCACTCTCTGTTCCTTTATCCTGACCGCGATCACACTCTCTGTCCCTTTAACTTCCCCTGATCTCACTCTCTGTCCCTTTAAACCTCCCGTGATCTCACTCTCTCTCCCTTTAACCTCCCTGTGATCTCACTCTCTGTCCCTTTAACCTCCCCGTAATCTCACTCTCTGTCCGTTTAACCTCCCCGTGATCTCACTCTCTTTCCCTTTAACCTTCCCTGTTCTCACTCTCTGCCCATTTAACTGTCCCCCGAATCCACTCTCTGTCCCGTTAATAGTCCCTGATCTCTCTCTGTCCCTTTAGCTGTCCGTGGTCTCACTCTTTGTCCCTTTAACTGTCCCCCTGATCTCCGAATCAGTCCATTTAACTGTCCCTGATCTGACCATCTGTCTCTATAACTGTCCCTGATCTCAATCTCTGTCCCATTATCATTCCCATGATCTCACCCTCTGTCCCTTTAACCTCCCCCTGACCTCACTCTCTGTCCCTTTAACCTCTCAGTGATCTTACTCTCTGTCCCGTTTACTTCCCCGTGAACTCATTCTCTGTCCATTTAACCTCCCCGTGATCTCACTCTCTGTCCCTTTAAACTCCCCGTGATCTCACTCACTCTCCCTTTAACCTCCCTGTGATCTCACTATCTGTCCCTTTAACCTACCCGTGATCTCACTCTCTGTCCCTTTAAACTCCCCGTGATCTCACTCACTCTCCCTTTAACCTCCCTGTGATCTCACTCTCTGTCCCTTTAAACACCCCGTGATCTCACTCGCTGACCCTTTAACCTCCCCTTGATCTCACTCTCGCTCCCTTTAACCTCTCAGGTGATCTCATTCTCTGTCCCTATAACCTCCCAGTAATCTGAAACTCTGTCCCTTTAAACTTCCCGTGATCTCACTCTCTGTCCAATTAACCTCCCAGTGATCACACTCTCTGTACCTTTAATCTCCCCGTGATCTCACTCTCTGTCCCATTAACTTCCCCGTGATCTCACTCTGTCCCTTTACCCTCCCCATGATCTCACACTCTGTCCCTTTAAAATTCCCGTAATCTCTCTAGCTGTCACATTAACTTTACCGAGATCTCACACTCTATCCCTTAAACCTCCCCGTTACCTCAATCTCTGGCCCTTTAAACTCCCCGTGATCTCACTCTCTGTCCATTTAACCTCCCCGTCATCTAACTCTCTGTCCCTTTAACCTCCCTGTGATCTCACTCTCTGTCCCTTTAACCTCCCCGTGATCACACTCTTTGTCCCATTAACCTACCCGTGATCTCACTCTCTATCCTTTGAACCTCCCCCTCATCTCACTCTTTTTCCCTTTAACCTACCCGTATTCTCACTCTCTGTCCCTTTAAACTCGGCATGATCTCAATCTCTGTCAATTTAATCTGCCCGTGACCTCATTCTCTGCCCCTTTAACCACCCCGTGATATCACTCTCTGTCCCATTAACCTCCCCGTGATCTCACTATGTCCCATTAATCTTCCCGTGATCTCAACTCTGTCCCTTGATTCTGCCCGTGATCTCATTCTCAGTCCCTTTAACCTCCCCGTGATCTCCCTCTCTGTCCCTATAACCTCCCTCTGATCTCAGTCTCTGTCACTTAAAACAGCCCGTGATCTCACTCTCTGTCCTGTTAACCTCCCCCTGATCTCACTCTCTGTCCCTTTAACCTCCCAGTGATCACACTCTCTGTCCCTTTAACCTCCCCGTGATCTCACTCTCTGTTCCTTTATCCTGACCGCGATCTCACTCTCTGTCCCTTTAACTTCCCCGTGCTCTCATTCTCTATATCTTTAAGCTCCCCGTGAACTCATTCTCTGTCCATTTAACCTCCCCGTGATCTCACTCTCTGTCCCTTTAAACTCCCCGTGATCTCATTCACTCTCCCTTTAACCTCCCTGTGATCTCACTATCTGTCCCTTTAACCTCCCCGTGATCGCACTCTCTGTCCCTTTAACCTCCCCGTGATCTCACTCTCTGTCCCTTTAACCTCCCCGTGATCTCACTCTCTATATCTTTAAACTCTCCGTTATCTCACTCACTTCCCTTGAAGCTCCCCGTGATCTCACTCTCTGTCCCTTTAACCTCCCCGTGATCTCACTCTCTGTCCCTTTAACCTCCCCGTGATCTCACTCTCTGTCCCTTTAACCTCGCCGTGATCTCACTCTCTGTATCTTTAAACTCCCCGTTATCTCACTCTCTTCCCTTTAAACTCCCCGTGATCTCACTCTCTGTCCATTTAACCTCCCAGTCATCTTATTCTCTGTCCCTTTAACCTCCCCGTGATCACACTCTCTGTCCCTTTTACCTCCCCGTGATCTCACTCAGTCCCTTTAATCTTCCCGTGATCTCATTCTCTGTCCCTTTAAGATCCCCGTGAACTCATTATCTGTCCATTTAACCTCCCCGTGATCTCACTCTCTGTACCATTAACCTCCCCGTGATCTCACTCACTGTCCCTTTAACCTCCCCTTGAGCTCACTCTCTGTCCCTTTAACTTCCCCGCTATCTCACTCTCTGTCCCATTAACCTTCCCGTGATCTCACTCTCTGTCCCTTTTACCTGACCGTGATCGCACTCTCTGTCCCTTTAATATCCCCGTGCTCTCATTCTCTGTCCCTTTAAGCTCCCCGTGAACTCATTATCTGTCCATTTAACCTCCCCGTGATCTCACTCTCTGTCCCTTTAAACTCCCCGTGATATCACTCACTCTCCCTTTAACCTCCCTGTGATCTCACTATCTGTCCCTTTAACCTCCCCGTGATCTCACTCTCTGTCCCATTAACCTCCCCGTGATCTCACTCTGTACCTTTAAACTCCCCGTGATATCACTCACTCTCCCTTTAACCTCCCTGTGATCTCACTATCTGTCCCTTTAACCTCCCCGTGATCTCACTCTCTGTCCCATTAACCTCCCCGTGATCTCACTCTGTACCTTTACCCTCCCCATGATCTAACTCTCTGTCCCTTTATCCTCCCCGTGATATCACTCTCTGTCCTGTTAACCTTCCCCTGATCGCACTCTCTATCCCTTGAAGCTCCCCGTGATCTCACTCTCTGTCCCTTTAACCTCCCCGTGATCTCACTCTCTGTCCCTTTAACCTCCCCGTGATCTCACTCTCTGTATCTTTAAACTCCCCGTTATCTCACTCTCTTCCCTTTAAACTCCCCGTGATCTCACTCTCTGTCCATTTAACCTCCCAGTCATCTAACTCTCTGTCCCTTTAACCTCCCCGTGATCACACTCTCTGTCCCTTTTACCTCCCCGTGATCTCACTCTGTCCCTTTAATCTTCCCGTGATCTCATTCTCTGTCCCTTTCACCTCCCCGTGATCTCACTCTCTGTACCATTAACCTCCCCGTGATCTCACTCACTGTCCCTTTAACCTCCCCCTGAGCTCACTCTCTGTCCCTTTAACTTCCCCGTTATCTCACTCTCTGTCCCATTAACCTTCCCGTGATCTCACTCTCTGTCCCTTTTACCTGACCATGATCGCACTCTCTGTCCCTTTAATATCCCCGTGCTCTCATTCTCTGTCCCTTTAAGCTCCCCGTGAACTCATTATCTGTCCATTTAACCTCCCCGTGACCTCACTCTCTGTCACATTAACTTTCCCGTGATCGCACTCTCTATCCCTTAAAGCTCCCCGTGATCTCACTCTCTGTACCTATAACCTCCCAATGATCTCACAGTCTGTCCCTTTAACATTCCCGCGATCTCACTCTCAGTCCATTGAACCTCCCCGCGATCTAACTCTCTGTACCTTTATCCTCCCCGTAATCTCACTCTCCGTCCCTTTAACCTCCCCGTGATCTCACTCTCCGTCCCTTTAACCTCCCCGTGAACTCACTCTCCGTCCCTTTAACCTCCCCGTGATCTCACTCTCCGTCCCTTTAACCTCCCCGTGATCTCACTCTCTATCCCTTTACCCTCCCCGTGATCTCACTCTCTGTCCATTTAACCTCCCCGTGATCTCACTCTCTGTCCCTTTACCCTCCCCGTGATCTCACTCTCTGTCCATTTAACCTCCCCGTGATCTCTCTCTGTCGCTTAAAACTCCCAGTAATCTCTCTCTGTCCCTTTAAACTTCCCGTGATCTCACTCTCTGTCCATTTAACAACTCCGTTGACTCACTCTCTGTCCCTTTTACATCCCCGTCATCTCACTCTCTGTCCCTTTAACCTCCCCGTGATCTCAATCTCTTTCCCTTTAACCTCCCCGTGATCTCGCTCTCTGTCCCTTTAAACTCCGCATGATCTCAATCTCTGTCCCTTTAATCTGTCCGTGATCTCAATCTCTTTCCCTTTAACCTCCCCGTGATCTCGCTCTCTGTCCCTTTAAACTCCGCATGATCCATCTCTGTCCCTTTAATCTGTCCGTGATCTCATTCTCTGTCCCTTTAACCTCCCCGTGATCTCACTCTGTCGCGTTAACCTCCCCGTTAACTCTCTCTGTCCTTTTAACCTCTCCGTAATCTCACTCCCTGTCCCTTTAACTCCCCCGTGATCTCAGTCTCTATACCTTAAACCTCCCCATGATATCACTCTCTGTCTCTTTAACCTCCCCATGTTCTCAATCTCTGTCCCTTTAACATCCCCATGATCTCACTCTCCGTCCCATTAACCTACCCAGATATCACTCTCTGTCCCTTCAACCACCCCGTGATCTCACTCTCTGTCCCTTCAACCTCCCCGTGATCTCACTCTCTGTCCCATTAAACTCCCCGTGATCTCACTCTCTGTACCTATAACCTCCTAGTGATCTCAGTCTCTGTCCCTTTAACCTCCCCGTGATCACACTCTTTGTCCCATTAACCTACCCGTGATATCACTCTCTATCCTTATAACCTCCCCCTCATCTCACTCTCTTTCCCTTTAACCTACCCGTATTCTAACTCTCTGTCCCTTTAAACTCGGCATGATCTCAATCTATGTCCCTTTAATCTGCCCGTGACCTCATTTTCTGCCCCTTTAACCACCCCGTGATATCACTCTCTGTCCCATTAACCTCCCCGTGATCTCATTATGTCCCATTAATCTCCCTGTGATCTCATTCTCTGTCCCTTTAACCTCCCCGTGATATCACTCTCAGTCCCATTTAACTTCCGCTGACCTTACTCTCTGTCCCATTAACTTTCCCGTGATCGCACTCTCTATCCCTTAATCCTCTCCGTGATCTCACTCTCTATCCCTTTAACATCCCCGTGATCTCAACCTCTGTCCCTTTAACCGCCCCGTTATCTCAACCTCTGTCCCTTTAACCTCCCCGTGATCTCACTCTCTTTCCCTTTAACTTCCCCGTTATATCCATCTCTGTCCCTTTAACCTCCCCGCCATCTAACTCTCTGTCCCTTTAACCTCCTCGTTATCTCATTCTCAGTCCCATTAACCTCCCCGTGATCTCACTCTCTGTCCCTTTAACTTCCCCGTGAACTCATTCTCAGTCCCTTTAACCTCCCCGTGATCTCCCTCTCTGTCCCTATAACCTCCATCTGATCTCAGTCTCTGTCACTTAAAACAGCCCGTGATCTCACTCTCTGTCCTATTAACCTCCACCTGATCTCACTCTCTGTCCCTTTAACCTCCCAGTGATCACACTCTCTGTCCCTTTAACCTCCCCGTGATCTCACTCTCTGTTCCTTTATCCTGACCGCGATCTCACTCTCTGTCCCTTTAACTTCCCCATGCTCTCATTCTCTATATCTTTAAGCTCCCCGTGAACTCATTCTCTGTCCATTTAACCTCCTTGTGATCTCACTCTCTATCCCTTTAACCTCCCCGTGATCTCACTCTCTGTCCCTTTAAACTCCCCGTGATCTCACTCTCTGTCCCATTAACCTCCCAGTCATCTCACTCTCTACCTTTAATCTTCCCGTGGTCTCAATCTCTGTCCCTTGAACCTGCCCGTGATCTCATTCTCTCTCCAGTTAGCCGCCCTGTGATCTCACTCTCTCTCCATTTAACCTCCCCGTAATCTCAAACTCTGTCCCTTTAAACTTCCCGTGATCTCTCTCTCTGTCCATTTAACCTCCCCGTGGTCACACTCTCTGTCCCTTTAAACTACCCGTGATCTCACTCTCTGTCCCTTTAACCTCCCCGTGCTCTCACTCTCTGTCCCTTTACCCTCCCCATGATCTAACTCTCTGTCCCTTTAACCTCTCTGTGATCTCACTCTCTGGCCCATTAACTTTCACATGATCGCACTCTCTATCCCTTAAAATTCTCCGTGATCTCACTCTCTGTCCCTTTAACCTCCCCGTGATCTCACTCTCTGTCCCTTTAACCTCCCCGTGATCTCACTCACTGTCCCTTTAACCTCCCCGTGATCTCACTCTCTATCTCTTTAAGCTCCCGTGATCTCACTCTCTGCCCCTTTAAACTCCACGTTATCTAACACTCTGTCCCTTGAAACGCCCTGTGATCTCACTCTCTGTCCATTTAACCTACCCGTCATCCAACTCTCTGTCCCTTTAACCTCCTCGTGATCACTCTCTCTGTCCCTTTAACCTCCCCGTGATCTTACTCTCTGTCCCTTTAACCTCCCTGTGACCTCACTCTCTGTCCGTTTAACCTCCCCGTGATCTCACTCTGTCCCTTTTATCTTCCCGTGATCTCATTCTCTGTCCCTTTCACCTCCCCGTGATCTCACTCTCTGTACCATTAACCTCCCCGTGATCTCACTCTCTGTACCATTAACCTCCCCGTGATCTCACTCTCTGTCCCTTTAACATCCCCGTGATCTCACTCTTGGTCACTTAAAACACCCCGTGATCTCACTCTCTCTCCTGTTAACCTCACCCTGATCTCACTCTCTGTCCCTTTAACCTCCCAGTCATCTCACTCTCTGTCCCATTAGGCTCCCCGTGATCTCACTCTCTGTACCTTTAACCTGACCGTGATCTCACTCTCTGTCCCTTTAATTTCCCAGTGCCCTCATTCTCTGTCCCTTTAAGCTCCCCGTGAACTCATTCTCCGTCCATTTAACCTACCCGTGACCTCACTCTGTGTCCCTTTAACCTCCCCGTGATCTCACTCTCTCTCCCTTTAACATCCCAGTGATCTCACTCTCTGTTCCTATAACCTCCCCATAATCTCACAGTCTGTCCCTTTAACATTCCCGTGATCTCACCCTCTGTCCATTTAACCTCCCCGTGATCACACTCTCTGTACCTTTATCCTCCCCGTGATCTCACTCTCAGACCCTTTAACCTCCCCGTGATCTCACTCTCTGTCCCTTTTACGTCCCCGTGATCTCACTCTCTGTCCCTTTAACCTCCCCGTGATCTCACTCTCTGTCCCTTTAACCTCCCCGTGATCTCACTCACTGTCCCTTTAACCTCCCCGTGATCTCACTCTCTGTCCCTTTAAGCTCCCGTGATCTCACTCTCTGCCCCTTTAAACTCCACGTGATCTCACTCTCTGTCCATTTAACCTGCCCGTGATCTCATTCTCTGTCCCTTAAACCTCACCGTGATATCAATTTCTGTCACTTTAACCTGCCCGTGATCTCATTCTCTGTCCCTTTAACCTCCCCGTGATCTCACTCTCTGTCCCTTTAACCTCCCGGTGATCTCACTCTCTGTCCCTTTAACCTCATCGTGATCTCACTCTCTGTCCCTTTAACCGCCCCGTATTCTCACTCTCTGTCCCTTTAAACTGTGCATGATCTCAATCTCTGTCCCTTTAATCTGCCCGTAATCTCACTCTCTGTCCCTTTAACCTCCCTGTGAGCTCACTATCTGTCCCTTTTACCTCCTAGTGATCTCACTATCTGTCCCTTTAACCTCCCCGTGTTCTCAATCTGTCGCTTTAACCTCCCCGTTAACTCTCTCTATCCCTTTAACCTCCCAGTAATCTCACTTCCTGTCCCTTTAACCTCTCCGTGATCTCAGTCTCTATCCCTTAAACCTCCCCGTGATATCACTCTCTGTCTCTTTATCCTACCCGTGATCTCACTCTCTGTCCCATTAACATTCCCGGGATCTCACAAACTCTCCATTTAACCTCCCCGTAATCTCAAACTCTGTTCGTTTATACTTCCCGTGATCTCAGTCTCTGTCCAGTTAACCTCCCCGTGATCACACTCTCTGTCCCTTTAAACTACCCGTGATCTCACTCTCTGTCCCTTTAGCCTCCCCGTGCTCTCACTCTGTACCTTTACCCTCCCCATGATCTAACTCTCTCTTTCTTTAACCTCCCCGTGATCTCACTCACTGTCCCATTAAATTTCCCGTGATCGCACTCTCTATCCCTTAAAGCTCCCCGTGATCTCACTCTCTGTCCCTTTAACCTCCCCGTGATCTCACTCTCTGTTTCTTTGAACTCCCCGTTATCTCACTCTCTTCCCTTTAAACTCCCCGTGTTCTCACTCTCTGTCCATTTAACCTCCCAGTCATCTAACTCTCTGTCCCTTTAACCTCCCCGTGATCACACTCTCTGTCCCGTTTACCTCCCCGTGATCTCACTCTGTCCCTTTAATCTTCCCGTGATCTCATTCACTGTCCCTTTCACCTGCCCGTGATCTCACTCTCTGTACCATTAACCTCCCCGTGATCTCACTCTCTGTCCCTTTAACCTCCCCTTGAGCTCACTCTCTGTCCCTTTAACTTCCCCGCTATCTCACTCTCTGTCCCATTAACCTTCCCGTGATCTCACTCTCTGTCCCTTTTACCTGACCGTGATCGCACTCTCTGTCCCTTTAATATCCCCGTGCTCTCATTCTCTGTCCCTTTAAGCTCCCCGTGAACTCATTATCTGTCCATTTAACCTCCCCGTGACCTCACTCTCTGTCACATTAACTTTCCCGTGATCGCACTCTCTGTCCCTTAAAGCTCCCCGTGATCTCACTCTCTGTACCTATAACCTCCAAATGATCTCACAGTCTGTCCATTTAACATTCCCGTGATCTCACCCTCTGTCCATTTAACCTCTCCGTGATCTCACTTTCTGATCCTTTAACCTCCCAGCGATGTCACTCTCAGTCCATTTAACCACCCCGCGATCTAACTCTCTGTACCTTTATCCTCCCCGTAATCTCACTCTCTGTCCCATTAAGCTCCCCGTGATCTCACTCTCTGTCCATTTAACCTCTCCGAGATCTTACTCTCTGTCCATTTAACCTCCCCGTGCTTTCATTCTCTGTCCCTTTTCCCTCCCCATGATCTAAATCTCTGTCCCTTTAACCTCTCTGTGATCTCACTCTCTGGCCCATTAACTTTCACATGATCGCACTCTCTATCCCTTAAACCTCTCCGTGATCTCACTCTCTGTCCCTTTAACCTCCCCATGATCTCACTCTCTGTCCCTTTCAGCACCCCGTGATCTCACTCTCTGTCCCTTTAAACTCCTCTTTATCTCACTCTCCGTCCCTTTAACCTCCCCGTCATCCAACTCTCTGTCCCTTTCACACCCCCGTGATCTCACTCTCTGTCCCTTTAACATTACCGTGATCTCACTCTCTGTCCCTTTAAGCTCCCCGTGAACTCATTCTCTGTCCATTTAACCTCCCCGTGAACTCACTCTCTGTCCCTTTAACCTTACCGTGATCTCACTCTCTGTCCCTTTAACATTCCCGTGATCTCACCCTCTGTCCATTTAACCTCCCCGTGATCTCACTCTCTGTCACTTAAAACACCCCGTGATCTCACTCTCTCTCCTGTTAACCTTCCCCTGATCTTACTCTCTGTCCCTTTAACCTCCCGGTGATCTCTCTCTCTGTCCCTTTAACCTGACCGTGATCTCATTCTCTGTCCCTTTAAGCTCCCCATGAACTCATTCTCTGTCCATTTAACCTCCCCGTGACCTCACTCTGTGTCCCTTTAACCTCCTCGTGATCTCACTCTCTCTCCCTTTAACCTCCCCGTGATCTCACTCACTGTACCTATAACCTCCACATGATCTCACAGTCTGTCCCTTTAACATTCCCATGATCTCTCCCTCTGTCCATTTAATCTCCCCGCGATCTCACTTTCTGTCCCTTTAACCTCCCAGCGATGTCACTCTCTGTCCATTTATCCTCCCCGTGATCTCACTCTCTGTCCCTTTATCCTCCCCGTGATCGCACTCTCTGTCCCTTAAAGCTCCCCGTGATCTCACACTCTCTCCATTTAACCTCCCCGTGATCACACTCTCTGTCCCTTTAGCCTTCCTGTGAACTCACTCTCCGTCCCTTTAACCTCCCCGTGATCTCAATCTCTGCCTCTTTAACCTCCCCGTAATCTCACTCTCTGACCCTTTAACCTCCTCGTGATCTCACTATCTGTCCCTTTAACCTCCCCGTGCTTTCATTCTCTGTCCCTTTTCCCTCCCCATGATCTAACTCTCTGTCCCTTTAACCTCTCTGTGATCTCACTCTCTGGCCCATTAACTTTCACATGATCGCACTCTCTATCCCTTAAACCTCTCCGTGATCTCACTCTCTGTCCCTTTAACCTCCCCGTGATCTCACTCTCTGTCCCTTTCAGCACCCCGTGATCTCACTCTCTGTCCCTTTAAACTCCCCGTGACCTCACTCTCTGTCCCTTTAACCTTACCGTGATCTCACTCTCTGTCCCTTTAAGCTCCCCGTGAACTCACTCTCTGTCCCTTTAACCTTACCGTGATCTCACTCTCTGTCCCTTTAACATTCCCGTGATCTGACCCTCTGTCCATTTAACCTCCCCGTGATCTCACTCTCTGTCCCTTTAACCTTCCCGTGATCTCACTCTCTGTCCCTTTAACCTCCCTCTTATCTCACTCTCTGTCACTTAAAACACCCCGTGATCTCACTCTCTCTCCTGTTAACCTTCCCCTGATCTTACTCTCTGTCCCTTTAACCTCCCGGTGATCTCTCTCTCTGTCCCTTTAACCTGACCGTGATCTCACTCTCTGTCCCTTTAATTTCCCCGTGCTCTCATTCTCTGTCCCTTTAAGCTCCCCGTGAACTCATTCTCTGTCCATTTAACCTCCCCGTGACCTCACTCTGTGTCCCTTTAACCTCCTCGTGATCTCACTCTCTCTCCCTTTAACCTCCCCGTGATCTCACTCACTATACCTATAACCTCCACATGATCTCACAGTCTGTCCCTTTAACATTCCCATGATCTCTCCCTCTGTCCATTTAATCTCCCCGCGATCTCACTTTCTTCCCTTTAACCTCCCAGCGATGTCACTCTCTGTCCATTTAACCTTCCTGTGAACTCACTCTCCGTCCCTTTAACCTCCCCGTGATCTCACTCTCTGCCTCTTTAACCTCCCCGTGATCTCACTCTCTGTCCCTTTAACCTTCCTGTGAACTCACTCTCCGTCCCTTTAACCTCCCCGTGATCTCACTCTCTGCCTCTTTAACCTCCCCGTAATCTCATTATGGGTCCCTTTAACCTCCCCGTGATCTCTCTCTGTCGCTTAAACCTCCCCGTGATCTCACTCTCTGTCCCTTTGACCTCTCCGTGATCTCAGACTCTGTCCCTTTAACTTACCATTGATCTCACTCTCTGTCCCTTTAAACTCCCAGTGATCTCACTCTCTCTCCCTTTAACCTTCCCGTGATCTCACTCTGTCCCTTTAACCTTCCCTTATCTCATTCTCTGTTCCTTTAACTGTTCCCCTGATCTCTGTCCCTTTAATAGTCCCTGCTCTCTCTCTGTCCCTTTAGCTGTCCCTGATATCACTCTTTGTCCCTATAACTGTCCGCCTGATCTCACTCTCTGTCCCTTTAACTGTCCCCCGAACCCACTCTCTTTCCCTTTAATAGACCCTGATCTCTCTCTGTGCCTTTAGCTGTCCCTGATCTCACTCCCTGTCCCTTTAACCTCCCCATGATCTCACAGTCTGTCCCTTTAACATTACCGTGATCTCTCCCTCTGTCCATTTAGCCTCCCCGTGATCACATTCCCTGTACCTTTATCCTCCCCGTGATCTCACCCTCTGTCCCTTTAACCTCCCCGTCATCTCACTCTCTTTCCCCATTAAGCTGCCAGTGATCTCACTCTCTTTCCCTTTTACCTCATCGTGACCTCACTCTCTGTCACTTTAACCTCCCCGTGATCGCACTCTCTGTCCCTTTAACCTCCCCATGATCTCACTCTCTGTCCCTTTAAACTCCCCATGATCTCAATCTCTGTCCTTTAATCTCCGCGTGATCTCATTCTCTTTCCCTTTAACCTCCCCGTGATCTCACTCTCTGTACCTTTAACCTCATCGTGATCTCACTCTCTGTCCCTGTAACCTCCTCGTGATCTCGCTATCTGTCCCTTTAACCTCCCCGTGATCTCACTCTGTCGCTTAACCTCCCGTCTTC
>NW_027597823.1:0-64393 GCF_964194155.1 Cetorhinus maximus | reverse complement strand
GGGAAATGTACGGAACATTCCAGATACCACTGTGGGGGGGGAGGGGAGAGGAACAGTCACCACAGAAAACAGTTGGACGTGCAAGTCACACGCGAGCGGCCCAAGCAAGGGACCGGAGGAGCCGAGGCCATCGTTTGAACAGAACTTTCCAGAAACACTGCTGGGGAGAGTTCATCAGCATCCCACCATCTCCCTCAATCCCTCCATCTCCCTCAATCCCACATTCCCTCCTCCTCCCTCAATCCCTCCATCTCCCTCAATCCCTCCATCTCCCTCAATCCCACATTCCCTCCTCCTCCCTCAATCCCTCCATCTCCCTCAATCCCTCCATCTCCCTCAATCCCACATTCTCTCCTCCTCCCTCAATCCCTCCATCTCCCTCAATCCCTCCATCTCCCTCAATCCCACATTCCCTCCTCCTCCCTCAATCCCTCCATCTCCCTCAATCCCTCCATCTCCCTCAATCCCACATTCCCTCCTCCTCCCTCAATCCCTCCATCTCCCTCAATCCCTCCATCTCCCTCAATCCCACATTCCCTCCTCCTCCCTCAATCCCTCCATCTCCCTCAATTCCTCCATCTCCCTCAATCCCACATTCCCTCCTCCTCCCTCAATCCCTCCATCTCCCTCAATTCCTCCATCTCCCTCAATCCCACATTCCCTCCTCCTCCCTCAATTCCTCCATCACCCTCAATCCCACATTTCCTCCTCCTCCCTCAATCCCTCCATCTTCCTCAATTCCTCCATTTCCCTCAATCCCACATTCCCTCCTCCTCCCTCAATCCCACCATCTCCCTCAATTCCTCCATCTCCCTCAATCCCACATTCCCTCCTCCTCCCTCAATTCCTCCATCTCCCTCAATCCCACATTTCCTCCTCCTCCCTCAATCCCACCATCTCCCTCAATTCCTCCATCTCCCTCAATCCCACATTCCCTCCTCCTCCCTCAATCCCTCCATCTCCCTCAATGCCTCCTTCCCATCATCTCCCAACATCTCACCATCTCTCTCATTCCCACTTACCCTCCATCTTTTTTTCTTAATTCTTCTGCGGGACATAGGTGTCGCTGGCAAGGCCCACCCCGAATTGTCTCTGAACCGAGTGGGTTGCTCAGTCATTTCAGCGGGCAGTTAAGAGTCAATCACACCCTCAATCCCTCCATCTCCCTCAATCCCACTTTCCCTCCATCTCCCTCAATCCCTCCATCTCCCTCAATCCCACTTTCCCTCCATCTCCCTCAATCCCTCCATCTCCCTCAATCCCACTTTCCCTCCATCTCCCTCAATCCCTCCAGGTAGTGTGGTCGAGTGGTGTAAAGTGCCGGAATAAGGCTCCAGCCCCTATGGAGATGTGGGTTCAATCCCCACCACTGCCAAACTTGCAGGCAATTTATCATTCCAGTCACTCAGGACAGCTGACATGTGCAGCTCTTTGTTTAATCCCCGGGACCCGACAGTCTACCGCCCAGCCTGTTGAAACAGGTAGCTATGGGGATAGTGGATGCATTGGTGATCATCTTCCGAAAGTCTATCGATTCTGGAATGGTTCCTGCAGATTGGAAGGTAGCAAATGTCAAGAAGGGAGGGAGGGAGCAAATGGGGAACTACAGACCTGTTAGCCTCACACCAGTGGTAAGAAAAATGCTAGAATCTATTATAAAGGATGTGAGAAACGGACACTTGGAGAATAATGATCTGACTGGGTATAATCACCGTGGATTTATGAGTGGGGAATCATGTTGATGAACCTGTTGGGAGTTTCTTGAGGATGTTACTAACAGAATTGATAAAGGGGAGTCGATGGATGTAGTATACTTGGATTTTCAGAAGGCTTTTGATAAAGTCCCCCACAGGAGGTTGATTAGCAAAATATAAGCACATGGGGTAGGAGGTAGTATACTGGCATGGGTTAAGGATTGGCTAACAGGCAGAAGACAGAGAGTAGGATCTTTCTCACGTTGCCAGGCTGTGACTAGTGGGGTACCACATGGATCAGTACTTGGACCCCAGCTGCTCACAATATATACCAACGCTTTGGATGTGGGGACCAAATGTGATATTTCCGACTTCACAGATGACACAAAGCTAGACAGGAATGTGTGTTGTGAGGAAGATGCAAAGCGGTTACAGGAGGACTTGGGCAGACTTAGTGAGTGGGGAAGAACATGGCAGATGGAACATAATGTGGAAAAATGTGAGGTTATCCACTTTGGTAAGAGGAACAGATGCGCACAATATTTCTTAAATGGTAAGAGATTAGAAAGTGTCGATGTATAAAGAGACCCTAGTGTCCTCGTCAATAAGTCCCTGAAAGCCAACATGCAGGTGCAGCAAGTCATTAGGAAGGCTAATGGTATGTTAGCCTTTATTATAAGAGGATTTGAGTGCGGAAGTAGTGAAGTCTTGCTTCAATTGTGTTGGTCAGACCGCACCGGGAGTACTGTGTGCAGTTTTGGTCCCCTTACCTTAGGAAGGATATTATTGCCATAGAGGGAGTGCAACAGAGGGTCATCAGACTTGTTCCTGGGATGGAGGGAATGTTCTATGAAGAGAGATTGGGGAAACTGTATTCTCTAGAGTTTCGAAGAATGAGAGGTGATCTCATTGGAACCTACAAAATACTTAAAAGGAATAGACAGGGTAGATGCAGGTAAGATGTTTCTCCTGGTTGGGGAGTCTAGAACCAGGGGACACAATTTCAAAAGAAGGGGGAAGACGCTTAGGACCGAGATGAGGAGAATTATTTTTACTCAGAGGATTGTGAATCTTTGGAATTCTCTACCCCAGAGGGCCGCGGAAGCTCAGTCATTGAGTTTGTTTAAAGCAGAGATTGACAGATTTCTAAATGCCAATGACATAAAGGGATATGGGGATAGTGTGGGGGAAAAGGCATTGAAGTGGATGATCAGCCATGATCTTATTGAATGGGGGAAGCAGGCTCGACAGACTGAATGGCCCACTCCTGCTCCTATGTTCCTACCTCCCTCCATCTCCATCAATCCCTCCATCTCCCTCAATCGCATATTCCCACCATCTCCCTCAACCAATCTTTGGGCTCATGATGAGCTAATGCAAATTGTCCACCATGCCAAGTTCCCCATCAGCTGTTCACAGTGTTAGCAGCTGAGGGGGTTAAAGAAGTTAACGAGCTATCCCTGGGCAGTAGAAACAGATAAAGGGGCAGAGAATCTGTTGACACTACAGTCAACAGCGAGTTGGAGCTGGTTGGGGGGGTTTTACAGCACAGTCTGTTTAAATAGCTCACTGCAGCAAACAGCCCACAGAATCTACTTAAATAGTGCACCACATCAAAGAATCCAAAGTCTATTGTCTATTTAAACCGTGCACTGCAGCAAAGAAAGTATATTTAAACATCACACCACATCAAACTGTCTGCAAAGTCTATTTAAACATCAAACTGTCTGCAGAGTCTATTTAAACATCAAACTGTCTGCAGAGTCTATTTAAACATCAAACTGTCTGCAAAGCCTATTTAAACATCAAACTGTCTGCAAAGTCTATTTAAACATCAAACTGTCTACAGAGTCTATTTAAGCATCACACTGCATAAAACTGTCTGCAGATTCTATTTATAGAGCGCATTACATCAAACAGTCCACAGAGTCTATTTACAAAAAAGCCTCTACAAACCAGAACTACAGCAACTTCTCCCAGTAAAAGCAGGGCGATTTCTCCAGCGAGATACAATCATTGAAGGATAGTTACATAAATTCTGTGCATAAAGTCAATCTCTTTCACTTACACTAGGGCAGTCTCTAGCCGTGACTGACAGGGAAAAATGATCCAATCATGTCAGTCCTGGCCAGGAATAGTGGGAGGTTGCCAAATACAGGCTTGGGGTGGGTGTGCAACAAGTGAATAGATAATGGCACTTTGACACAAAGCAAAATCTTTTTGGATTTCCCAAAACAACTGGTGTGATTAACATGATATAAGCAAGCTTGTGATTACATGGGATGTACAGCACAGAAACAGGCCATTTGGCCCAACCTGTCCATGCTGGTGTTTATGCTCCAGTCGCACCTCCCCTCATCTAAACATCTCACCGTAACCCTCTATTCCCTTCACCCTCATGTGTTTATCCAGCTTCCCCTTAAAACATATCTACACGATTCACCTCAACCGCTCTCTGTGGTAGCGAGTTTCACTCTCTGAGTAAAGAGGTTTCTCCTGAATACCTGATTGGATTTATCAGTGACGATCTTATATTGATGGCCCCCTAGTTCTGGTCTCCCGCACAAATGGAAACATCTTCTCTATGTCTACTCTATCGAGGCCCTTCCCAATTTTAAAGACCCCTATCAGGTCATCCTTCAGTCTTCTCTTTTCTAGAGCAAAGAGCCACAGCCCGTACAGTATTTCTTCATAGCTACAACCTCTCTGCTTTGGTATAATCCTTGTAAATCATTTTATTATGCACTTCCTCCAGTGCCTCAATATCCTTTTTATTATATGGAGACTGGAACCTTTTTTTCCTTGATTCTTTCATGAGATGTGGGCATCGCTGGCAAGGCCAGCATTTGTTGCCCATCCCTAATTGCCCCTTGAACTGAGTGGGCTCGCTCGGCCATTTCAGAGAGGGGGCAGTTAAAGAGTCAACCACATTTGCTGTGTGGGTCTGGAGTCACATGTGGGCCAGACCGGGTAAGGACGGCAGATTTCCTCCCCTAAAGGGGGCATGAGTGAAGTCTTCTCTTCGGCAGCCCCTCAGGGTCGAGGGTGACTTGCCTCCACGCTAAAAATGAGTTTTGAGGGGGCTGAAGAGTTCAATGAGCGACCTGCAGATGGCGGTAGGGGGAACCGGTGGGTGGGGCTGCCACGCGCTCCTTCCGCTGTCCAAGTTTGGGCTTCCGCTAGCCCTTGGCGACGAGACTCGAGGAGTTCAGCTCCTCCCTCCTGGATGCTTTCCCCCCACTTCGGATGGTCTTGGGCCAGGGATTCCCGGACGTCAGTGGGGATGTTGCATTTTTTTTCAAGGAGGCTTTGAGAGGATGTCCTTGAAGGGCGTCTCCTCTGCCCTCCTGGGGCTCAATCGCCGTGTCGAATCTCTGAGCGGAGCGCTTGCTTCGGGAGTCTCGTGTCAGGCCTGAGGAGGATGTGGCCCGCCCAGCGGAGCTGACCGAGCCTGGTCATTGTGATGCCAACCTGAGTGAGAACACTGGCACTGGTGCACCAGTCCTGCCAATGGATTTGCGGGATCTTGTGGAGGCAGCGCTGGAGGTACTTTTCCAAAGTTTTGGGGTGCCTGCTGTACAGGGTCTGTGTGAGTATCACCACTGCTCTGCAGACCAGGAGCTTGGTGCTGGGTTTGAGGTTCTGATCTTCAAACGCTCTCTTCCTCAGGCAGCTGAAGACTGCGCTCGCACACTGAAGGCGGTGTCGAACCTCGTCGCCAATGTCTGCCCTTGTTGACACTAGGCTCCCACAGTGTGGAAAGTGGTTCAATGTTGTCCAAGGCCGCGTTGTGGATTTTGATAACCAGTGCAGTGTGGTGGGGCAGGCTGGTCGAGGACCTTTGTCTTGTGGATGTTTAGTGTAAGGCCTACGCTCTCGTACGCCTCGGTGAAGGTGTTGACGATGGCTTGGAGCTCGGCCTCTGAGTGTGCACAGACACAAGCATTGTCTGCATCCTGTAGTTCAATGACAGAGGATGGGACGACCTTGGATCTGGCCTACAGGTGGCGGAGGGCGAATGGGTTCCTGCTTGTTCTGTAGTTTAGCTCCACTCCAGCGAGGAGTGTCGCAGCGAGGAGGATCGAGAAGAGTGTCGGTGCGATGACACAGCCTTGCTTGATCCCAATCCGAACGTGGATCGGGTCTGTGGTGGATCCGTTGGTCAGGATCACGGCTTGCACGTCATCGTGCAGCAGGCGGAGGATGGTGACAAACTTTTGAGGGCAGCCAAAACGGAGGAGGATGCTCCAGAGTCCTTCGCGATTGGCAGTGTCGAAGGTTTCTGTGAGGTCAGAGGCAGCCGTGTACATGGGGTTGGTGCTGTTCCCTGCATTTCTCTTGCAGTTGCCACGTGGTGAAGATCATGTCCGTGAAGATCAAGGCGGATTCCGCACGGCGACTCTGAGAGGAGCTCTTCAGCCACAGAGAGAAGGCGATTGAAGAGGATTCTTGCGATGACCTTTCCTGTGGCCGACAGCGGGGGGATTCCTCTACAGTTACCGCAGCCGGACTTGTCACCTTTCTTGAAGATGGTCACAATTATGGCATCTCTGAGATCTCCTGGCATGCCTCCCTCCTTCCAGATAAGGAGGGACGAGACCATGTATTCACGCCAATAGTGCTTCTCCACCGTGCTTTAGTCCATCGCCGAGCATTCCATCGATGCCTGATGCCTTGTTGCTCTTTAGCTGTCGAATGGCCCTTTCTACCTCTTGCTGGGTTGGGGTTGTGCCGAGATGGTGGTGGGTAGCATGCGGCGGGATGGAGTCCAGGACACTCCCCTTACTTAGTGGCCTAGAGGGGTTTTTACAACAGTCGACGATAGTTGCCATGGTCCCCATTACTGAGGCTACTTTTCAATTCCCGATTATTAATTGAATTTAAATCCCACCGGCTGCCGGGGTGGGATTTGAACCCATGACCCCAGAGCATTAGCCTGGGCCTCTGGATTACTAGTCGAGTGATGCTGGGCCCCCGTCTCCCCCTCCATGACTGAATTCAATATTAAACAGTCAGCTCCATTTGTTACAACTTGGTGGTGATAATTGCAGATGGTGTGAGGTGTGAGGGTCCAAGGTACCCTAGTTGTATCTACATAGGGTTAGGGTCTGCTTTAATAATTAAAAGTTTTTTGCCTTTTTCTAACTGCCAGATATCTCATAGGTTTGTACTGTAGCTGGGACTACAGAAATGGTTCAAATTTGGTCACTCCCAGGAACGCTCTAGACTTTGGAGTGTCAGGGGTCAGTTTAGATGACGGTGTTGCTTAGCTTTGTCTGAAGTGGCTGGGCGTAGGACCCGTACCTGTTGCCCTCTTTTCGGGCGCCTCATCAGCAGTTGAGAAGGACAAGGCAGTCTTGAGGCGAGGACTGGTGCATTGGGGCTCAGGATCACTTGTTCCATCCCTGGTGGTTAACAGGTTGGCATCTGGTGCCTTCTCTTCTCGTGGCCTGGTTTACAGTAACACTTGTCATGCCATAACGAATGAGCAAGGACAGTGTGCCTGACTAGAGAGCTATGAAGATCTCGAGCTTCTTTGCTGGCAACTTATAAGAAAGGATCAACACATGTTACCTCTCCGCCCAGGGTAGAAGCGTTCACTCCTGAAAAGTCTGGCTCGAATTTTTAGACTCTGCCCCCCTAGCCCCAGACTCACCAACCGTCGGAAATACATTTCTCTCCATCGACCTTATCTGTTCCCCTTAACATCTTGAAAATTTCAATCAAATCACCGCCTAACCTTCTTAACCAGTGAATGCACCTTAGTTTGTGAAATCTTTCCTTGTAATTTAACCCCTTCGTGTCCAGGTATCATTCTGATAAAACTGCACTGCGCTCCCTCCAAGGTCAATATATCCTACCTAAGGCGTGAGGGCCGGGACTGCTCACAGTGACTCCCAGTGTGACTGAACCAGGGCTTTGTATAGTCCATGACTTCTATCCAATTGTATTCTGCTCCCCTAGATATAAAGGCCAACATTTCACTAGACATGTTGATTTTTTTTTTTGTGTCTGTTCATGACATTTTAATGGCATTTTCTCTTTGGACCTCCATGGTTTCTAGATTTTCACCATTTAGGAAGTAGCCTATTACGTCCTCCTTAGGTCCCAAGTGGACGGCCTCACATTTGAAATCCTTTCGCTCCAGCTTTGCCGATTCACTTTTTAAAAAATTCTTTCACGGGGACGTGGGGATCACTGGCCGGGCCCAGCATTTACTGCCCATCCCTAGTTGCCCCTTGAGAAGGTGGTGGTGAGCTGCCTTCTTGAACCGCTGCAGTCCATGTGGTGTAGGTACACCCACAGTGCTGTTAGGGAGGGAGTTCCAGGATTTTGACCCAGCAACAGTGAAGGAACGGCCGATATATTTCCAAGTCAGGATGGTGAGTGACTCGGAGGGGAACCTCCAGGTGATGGTGTCCCCATGTGTCTGCTGCCCTCCTAGTGTTTTATGCTTCCATCTACATTGCTCACAATACCACTCACCTTTGTGCCATCGGTTGTTGCTGTTAAATTGTATTTGGGAAAAGTTCAAACTGTTTACAAGGGAGCATGTTACAAATTCCTTTAAAACCGAGCAGCCCAGCCTGACCAAACCCCATTACTCACACTCTCTTCAGCTGCACAATGTCGATGTAGTCCTCCGCTCGGCTGTAGTAACCGTCTGCATTTATGGCCCCCCAGAAGTTGGACCACAGCTTTCCGTGACGACTGACCATCGGCGCAATCACAAACCTGGTGAGAGGTGAGAACCCAAGGTTAGACAAGCAAACTGTGGGGCCAATGGCAGAACCTGACTCCCCCTCAAGGCTCCAATGGCAGAACCTGACCCCCCCCTTCAAGGGTCCAATGGTAGAACCTGACCCCTGCCTCTAGGGTCCAATGGCAGAAACCGACCCCACCCCCCAAGGGTCCAATGGCAGAACCTGACCCCTGTCTCAAGGGTCTAATGGCAGAACCTGACGCCCCCGCCTCTAGGGTCCAATGGCAGAACCCGACCCCGCCTCTAAGGGCCAATGGCAGAACCTGACCCCCGCCTCTAGGGGCCAATGGCAGAACCTGACCCCGCCTCTAGGGTCCAATGGCAGAACCTGACCCCACCTCTAGGTGCCAATGGCAGAACCCGACCCCGCCTCTAAGGGCCAATGGCAGAACCCGACCCCCGCCTCTAGGGGCCAATGGCAGAACCTGACCCCGCCTCTAGGGGCCAATGGCAGAACCTGACCCCGCCTCTAGGGGCCAATGGCAGAACCTGACCCCTGCCTCTGGGGGCCAATAGCAGAACCCGACCCCCGGCTTCTAGGGTCCAATGGCAGAACCTGACCCCGCCTCTCAGGGCCAATGGCAGAACCCGACCCCCGGCTTCTAGGGTCCAATGGCAGAACCTGACCCCGCCTCTCAGGGCCAATGGCAGAACCCGACCCCCGCCTCTAGGATCCAATGGCAGAACCTGACCCCGCCTCTAAGGGCCAATGACAGAACCCGACCCCCACCTCTAGGATCCAATGGCAGAACCTGACCCCGCCTCTAGGGGCCAATGGCAGAACCCGACCCCCCTGCCTCTAGGGTCCAATGACAGAACCCGACCCCGCCTCTAAGGGCTAATGGCAGAACCCTACCCCCGCCTCTAGGGTCCAATGGCAGAACCCGACCCCCCGCCTCTAGGGTCCAATGGCAGAACCTGACCCCGCCTCTAAGGGCCAATGGAAGAACCCGACTCCCACCTCTAGGATCCAATGGCAGAACCCGACCCCCGCCTCTTGGGGCCAATGACAGAAGGCCGCAGGTTCAATTCCACACTCTAGAGCACAGAGTCCAGGCTGACCCTCCAGGGGAGTGCTGCACTGTCAGAGGAGCTGTCTTTTTGGGTGAGACCCTAAGCTGAGGGCCCACTCGGGTGGATCCCATGTTAATATTTTGAAGAACAGAATCCTGGACAAATATTTACCACCCCACCCCCACCACCCTCAACCAACATCAGCTAAATAAGAGGGATGGCCTGGCCGTCAGCTATTGGGATCTTGCTGTGTACAGTTTGGTCGTGATCTGCAATGCGCTGCCTGGCAGGGCGGTGGAAGCAGATTCAATCTGCGGTTTTCAAAAGATGGAATTGAATTAAAAACTTGAACGGGAAATGAATTGGCAAGGCGCCAGCTGGGAGTGGGGCAAACTGGGTAGCAGGCACAGGCACGATGGGCTGAATGGCCCACGCCCCCCCCCACAACCATCTTCAGTGCCGGCCTCCATGATGTACTCGAGACTGCCCTCTTGAGGACGCTACGTCCAGTCGCCATGATGCAAGAGAGCCACGGCTCTTCCAACCGCAGCCACTAGGTGGTGACAGTCAGCCAGTTTCAGGAGGAGACGCTGACTGGTTCAACTGACACGGTGGGGGGGGGCGGGGGGGAAAGCCCGCTGAATGCATTTGTGTAGCGCCTTTCACCACCTCAGGACGCGCCTTCGCCGCCAATAAGAGGTTTCCTCGAAGTGCAGTCGCTGCTGTGTTGTAGGTGGCGCTGCAGCCAACTTGCGCACAGCAAGATCCCACAAACATGTGGAACACTCCCACAGTCCTGGCCCCCCCCACCCTGGAGGGTGGGCTTGAATTGGGAGGTTGGAGGGTGTTATAATTGGCCTCAGCCGGACAGGCGGGGTGAGGGGGAAACGTGTCCTCGACCCCGAACGCCATCGCAGTGCCTTCCGCCGGAAACTGGGGCGAGCGTGCGTCGGGCGTGCGCTTCCTTCCAAAGTTGAACAGCCAGCCGAGCTCACTCGGGGAAAACGGCGGGGTACCAGGGTCAGCACGTGTGGAACTGCACTCCGGCGAGAGCTCCCACTCTCAGGGCGAAAGTGAGACAAATCAACAACTTACGTTTATATAGCACCTATACTCACTGGGGTTCAGGAGAACGGGAGGTGATCTTATTGAAACATATAAGATTCTGAGGGGGGCTGGACAGGGTGGATGCTGAGAGGATGTTTCCCCTTCGTGGGGGAATCTAGAACTGAGGGGGTGGGGAGGGGCGCAGTTCAAAATAAGGGGTCTCCCATTTAAGACGGAGATGAGGAGGAATTTGCTCTCTCAGAGGGTTGTTAATCTTTGGAATTCTCCCCCCCCCAAGAGAGCAGCGGAGGCCGGGACGTTGAATATATTCAAGGGTGAGTTAGACAAGGTTTTGATAGATGAGGAAGTCAAGTGTTGTGGGGAACAGGTAGGAAAGTGGAGTTAAGGCCACAATCAGATCAGCCATGGTCTTATTGAATGGGGGAACAGGTTCAAGGGGCCGAATGGCCTCCTCCTCCCATTTCTTTTTTTTATTCATTTAGAGGATGTGGGCGTCGCTGGCTGGGTCAGCATTTATTGCCCATCCCTAGTTGCCCCTTGAGAAGGTGGTGGTGAGCTGCATTCTTGAGCCGCTGCAGTCCCTGTGTTGTAGGTAACACCCACAGTGCTGTTAGGGAGGGAGTTCCAGGATTTTGACACAACGACAGTGAAGGAACGGCCGATATATTTCCAAGTCAGGATGGTGAGTGACTTGGAGATGATGGTGTTCCCTTGTGTTTACTACCCTTGTCCTTCTAGGTGGTAGAGGTCGTGGGTTGGAAGGGTTTAAGGAGCCTTGGTGAGTTGCTGCAGTGCATCTTGTAGATGGTACACACACTGCTGCTACTGTGTGTCGGTGGTGGAGGGAGTGAATGTTTGTGGATGGGGTGCCAATCAAGCGGGGCTGCTTTGTCCTGGAGGGTGTCAACCTTATTATGATCTTATTGTAGTAAAACATCCCAAAGGCACTACACAGGAGCATTATCCAACAATATTTCACACTGAGCCACAAAAGGAGGCATTCGGGTCAGGTGACCAAAAGCTCGGTCAAAGAGGCGGGTTGTAAGGAGCATCTTAAAAGAGAGAGAGGCGGAGAGGTTTAGGGAGGGAATTCCAGAGTTTAGGGCCCCAGGCAGCTGAAGGCACGGCCGCCAATGGTGGAGCGATGGAAATCTGGCATGGTCAAGGTGCCAGAGTTGGAGGAGAGCAGGGATCTCAGATGGTTGGGGGGCTGGAGGCGGTTACAGAAGAAGGGACGGGGAGGGAGGAATCTGACGACAAGGACGAGAATTTGATATTGAGGTACTGCCGGCCTGGGAGCACAGTGGGTGGTGGGTGAACGGGATTTGGTGTGAGTGGGGATACAGGGCAACGGGTTTTGGATCAGCTGAAGTTTACTGAGGGTAGGATGTGAGTAGCTGGCCAGGAGAGTGTTGGAATAGTCGAGCCTACAGGTAACAGAGCTGTGGGTCAGGCAGTGAGGGTCTCAGGAGTATGGCGGATAAATCAACCTTACTTGTTGTGTTCGATGAGGATTTTGAGGCTCTTTGGATTGGTCAGGACCACATCGGAGTCCAGGCTAAAATAATAGTCACAGTCCAGGTCCTGACGACACAAG
Source organism: Cetorhinus maximus (assembly GCF_964194155.1). Lineage (NCBI taxonomy): Eukaryota > Metazoa > Chordata > Chondrichthyes > Lamniformes > Cetorhinidae > Cetorhinus > Cetorhinus maximus. The sequence goes on along the minus strand of NW_027597823.1, from coordinate 52,257 downwards.
TGCCTGAAAAATACAATGGAAGGGCTGAGAGTCGGCTTCCTGCTGAGGGAGGGGATTGTGGGGCAAACAAGCAAACGTGGAACAGAACTGGTCTCTCTTCAAGGGGTGAACTATGAACAAGAAAAAGCAGAATCAGCCAAAACCAGCCCCCCGCCCCCCCAACACACACACATACAGGCACACACACACACACACACACATACACACATACAGGCACACACACACACACACATACAGGCACACACACACATACACAGAAACACACACACACACACACATACACAGAAACACACACACGCACTCATACACAGAAACACATACACGCACTCATACACAGAAACACACACATAGAGAAACACACACACATACACAGAAACACACACACACACACACACTCATACACAGAAACACACACATAGAGAAACACACATACAGGCGCACACACACACACACACACACATACAGGCACACACACACACACATACACAGAAACACACACACACTCAGAAATGCAAACAGACATGCACACACTCATACAGTCACACACGCACACATACATACAGGCACACACGCACACTCATACACAGAAACATACACACTCTCATGCACAGAAACACACACACAGACATGCACACACTCATACAGTCACACACTCATACAGTCACACACGCACACATGCACACACAGACACGCACACACAGATGTCACTCATTCTCAGAAACACACGCACACACACCAAGACACACACACACAACACGCGTGCGTGCGCACACACACACACTCATACACAGACACACACATACATATACAGGTGCGCACACACACAGGCCGTGGAGGGGGATGGGATTTTTAAAATCAAGACATTGCTTAACCGGGATGCAGCAGTGAGCACAAAGGGTGATGAGTGAACAGGGCTCGCTACTAGTTAAAGGGACGGAATAGCAGAGTTTCGAATGACCTCAAATTACAGAGGGTAGAGACCAGCCAGGGGTCTGATGGAATAGTCGAGTCCAGGGATAGCAAAGGTGTGGATGAGCGTTTCACCAGCAGATGGATATGTGAACAGAGCCTCAAACACACATGCAAACACACACACACACACACACACATACACTAATACAACACACACAATCACACACACACACATACTCTAATACAACACACACAATCACACACACACATACACTAATACAACACACACAATCACACACACACACTAATACAACACACACAATCACACACACATACACTAATACAACACACACAATCACACACACATACACTAATACAACACACACAATCACACACACATACACTAATACAACACACACAATCACACACATACACTAATACAACACACACAATCACACACACATACACTAATACAACACACACAATCACACACACATACACTAATACAACACACACAATCACACACATACACTAATACAACACACACAATCACACACACATACAGTAATACAACACACACAATCACACACACACACATACACTAATACAACACACACAATCACACACACACACATACACTAATACAACACACACAATCACACACACATACACTAATACAACACACACAATCACACACACACATACACTAATACAACACACACAATCACACACACATACACTAATACAACACACACAATCACACACACACATACACTAATACAACACACACAATCACACACACACATACACTAATACAACACACACAATCACACACACACACTAATACAACACACACACACTAATACAACACACACAATCACACACACATACACTAATACAACACACACAATCACACACACATACACTAATACAACACACACAATCACACACACACACTAATACAACACACACAATCACACACACACACTAATACAACACACACAATCACACACACATACACTAATACAACACACACAATCACACACACACACTAATACAACACACACAATCACACACACACACTAATACAACACACACAATCACACACACACACTAATACAACACACACAATCACACACACACACTAATACAACACACACATACACTAATACAACACACACAATCACACACACATACACTAATACAACACACACAATCACACACATACACTAATACAACACACACAATCACACACACATACAGTAATACAACACACACAATCACACACACACACATACACTAATACAACACACACAATCACACACACACACATACACTAATACAACACACACAATCACACACACATACACTAATACAACACACACAATCACACACACACATACACTAATACAACACACACAATCACACACACATACACTAATACAACACACACAATCACACACACACATACACTAATACAACACACACAATCACACACACACATACACTAATACAACACACACAATCACACACACACACTAATACAACACACACACACTAATACAACACACACAATCACACACACATACACTAATACAACACACACAATCACACACACATACACTAATACAACACACACAATCACACACACACACTAATACAACACACACAATCACACACACACACTAATACAACACACACAATCACACACACATACACTAATACAACACACACAATCACACACACACACTAATACAACACACACAATCACACACACACACTAATACAACACACACAATCACACACACACACTAATACAACACACACAATCACACACACACACTAATACAACACACACATACACTAATACAACACACACAATCACACACACACATACACTAATACAACACACACAATCACACACACACTAATACAACACACACAATCACACACACACACTAATACAACACACACAATCACACACACACACTAATACAACACACACAATCACACACACACACTAATACAACACACACAATCACACACACACACTAATACAACACACACATACACTAATACAACACACACAATCACACACACACATACACTAATACAACACACAAAATTACACACACACTAATACAACACACACAATCACACACACACACTAATACAACACACACAATCACATACACACACTAATGCAACACACAATCACACACACACACTAATACAACACACAATCACACACACACACTAATACAACACACACAATCACACACATACACTAATACAACACACACAATCACACACACATACAGTAATACAACACACACAATCACACACACACACATACACTAATACAACACACACAATCACACACACACACATACACTAATACAACACACACAATCACACACACATACACTAATACAACACACACAATCACACACACACATACACTAATACAACACACACAATCACACACACATACACTAATACAACACACACAATCACACACACACATACACTAATACAACACACACAATCACACACACACATACACTAATACAACACACACAATCACACACACACACTAATACAACACACACACACTAATACAACACACACAATCACACACACATACACTAATACAACACACACAATCACACACACATACACTAATACAACACACACAATCACACACACACACTAATACAACACACACAATCACACACACACACTAATACAACACACACAATCACACACACATACACTAATACAACACACACAATCACACACACACACTAATACAACACACACAATCACACACACACACTAATACAACACACACAATCACACACACACACTAATACAACACACACAATCACACACACACACTAATACAACACACACATACACTAATACAACACACACAATCACACACACATACACTAATACAACACACACAATCACACACATACACTAATACAACACACACAATCACACACACATACAGTAATACAACACACACAATCACACACACACACATACACTAATACAACACACACAATCACACACACACACATACACTAATACAACACACACAATCACACACACATACACTAATACAACACACACAATCACACACACACATACACTAATACAACACACACAATCACACACACATACACTAATACAACACACACAATCACACACACACATACACTAATACAACACACACAATCACACACACACATACACTAATACAACACACACAATCACACACACACACTAATACAACACACACACACTAATACAACACACACAATCACACACACATACACTAATACAACACACACAATCACACACACATACACTAATACAACACACACAATCACACACACACACTAATACAACACACACAATCACACACACACACTAATACAACACACACAATCACACACACATACACTAATACAACACACACAATCACACACACACACTAATACAACACACACAATCACACACACACACTAATACAACACACACAATCACACACACACACTAATACAACACACACAATCACACACACACACTAATACAACACACACATACACTAATACAACACACACAATCACACACACACATACACTAATACAACACACACAATCACACACACACTAATACAACACACACAATCACACACACACACTAATACAACACACACAATCACACACACACACTAATACAACACACACAATCACACACACACACTAATACAACACACACAATCACACACACACACTAATACAACACACACATACACTAATACAACACACACAATCACACACACACATACACTAATACAACACACAAAATTACACACACACTAATACAACACACACAATCACACACACACACTAATACAACACACACAATCACATACACACACTAATGCAACACACAATCACACACACACACTAATACAACACACAATCACACACACACACTAATACAACACACACAATCACACACACATGCACTAATACAACACACACAATCACACACACACACACATACACTAATACAACACACACAATCACACACACACATAGCTGAGGAGTAAGGTCTGAGTAGGCCGAAGCCTCAGTCTCGCCTGACTCACATGCCCATGTCCCTGGCTTCGCCATCTGTCAATTCCTCCTCTGGGCCAACGACTTTAATACTGTAAAAATCTTCCTGGTGATTCTCCCAGAACTTCTGGATGTGTTTCTCGTGGTAAACCTCCTGTTTGCAAATACATATCATTTTAAAACTCCCGATGCAACTTGAGGCCACGCACCTGTGGCTTGTGCTTGGCCCTGGCCTAGGCTGTTTGAGGATGGAAACGCTGGAAAGGGCTCCTGACTGCCTCCCCTCTGACACCTGGCTCACCTGAGTTGGCAGGCCAAGTGCCAGCGAGCTGCTTGGCAACGGAAGCCTTCACAGCCCTGCCCAACCCCTCCTTGAGGCCACAGTGTGCAAGCCGTGGCTGAATTTGCCCCCACCCTTGCCCCTCCTCCTTTAGCCCAGGGTAGAGGGGTCACTGAGGACAGTAGCCACCACCCTGCCCCCGTCAGCCAAGATCGCCAATACCAAGACTTGGGACCTGGGATGCGATTCTCACCCCACCCAACACCTCCCAACCCCACCCCCAACCCCACCCAACCGGGTTCTTCTTCGCATTAATTGTTGTGGGATCCTTTACAGCCACCTGAGAGGGCAAAGGGGGCCCTCGTTCATCCGAATTGACAGCACCTCCGACAATGTGGCACTCCCTCAGTTAACCGCACTGGGAGCATTAGCCTAGATTACGAGGCCTCAGAACTTTGAAGTGGGGCTTGAACTGGTGACCTTCTGACTAGATGGATGCCTGGAATGAGTGGGTTGTCTTATGAGGAAAGGTTGGACAGACTGGGCTTGTTTCCACTGGAGTTTAGAAGAGTGAGGGGTGATTTCATTGAAGTTTACAAGTACCTGAACGGCCTTGACAGGGTGGACGTGGAAAGGATGTTTCCTCTTGTGGGTGGGTCCAGAACTAGGGGGGTCACTGTTTTAAAATTAGGGGGTTGCCCTTTTAGGACAGAGATGAGGAGAAATTTTTTTCTCTTGAGGGTTGTGCGAGTTTGGAACTCTCTGCCTCAGAAGGTGGTGGAGGCGGAATCGCTGAATAGTTTTAAGGCCGAGGTAGATAGATCCTTGTTAGGCAAGGGGATCAAAGATTATCGGTGGGGGTAGATGGGAATGTGGAACTCGAAACACAGACAGATCAGCCATGACCTACCCCTGCTCCTATTTCATATGTTCCTATGTGGGTTCATGGACTGAGCTCGGGTCCACACGCCAAAGGAAAAGGTCAGAGTTCAAACGTACAGCCCTCGCACCCCCCCCACCCTCAGCAACAACCCCACCAACCCCCTCCACTGCCAGCAAGGTGGAGGATGTGGGACCCTGCGAGAGACTCCACGGGGAACAGGGCTAGGATCAGCCCCCTTTCCCCACACACACGGCGGGGAAACCTACCCCGTTATAGATGAAAAGGCTCCGCTGTTCCGAGGGGTATTCGAGGGCAACAAGTCGTTTCAGGAACTCAGGGAGGAACGGGGTGGGCTGCAGGATGAAGACTCCTATCAGCACCTGAGGATAATCCTCATCCTGAGGGAGGGAAAGAAAGAGACAAAAACAGATATTTTTTTTTTTACAGACATCTACAGGGGGTTCACAGACTCTACAAAGATCCCCACCTTCCCACGCCAGCCAATAACACACACTCACATCCCCCTGTAAATACTGACACACACTCCCCGGGGACCCCCCTGTAAATACTGACCCCACACTCCCCGGGACCCCCTGTAAATACTGACACACTCCCCGGGACCCCCCTGTAAATACTGACACACTCTAACCGGGGACCCCCCTGTAAATACTGACACACTCTCCCCAGGGACCCACCTGTAAATACTGACACACTCTCCCCAGGGACCCACCTGTAAATACTGACACACTCTCCCCGGGGACCCCCCTGTAAATACTGACCCACACTCTCCCCAGGGACCCCCCTGTAAATACAGACACACACTCCCCGGGGATCACCTGTAAATACTGGCACACACTCCCAGGGTCCCCTGTAAATACTGACACACACTCCCCGGGGACCCCCTGTAAATACTGACACACTCCCAGGGTCCCCTGTAAATACTGACAAACTCACTGTGCTCCCCCACCCCGCACCGCTCCACCCAGTCAAATAGCATTTCTTCCCGCCACCCACCTCCTCCAAATCTTTAAATAATGAACTAATGAAAACAAAACGGCAGAGGGATTGTCAACCAACTAGGGAACTGGCTAATTTAGATCTAGCATTGTGTAATAAGAACGGGCTAAGTCATAATCCTGTTGTTCAGGAGCCTTTAGGGAAGAGTGACCATAATATGAAGGAATTTTACATTAAAGTTTGAAAACGATGTAGTTCCAATTCGAAACTAAGGTCCCACACAGGAGGTTAGTAAGCAAAATTAGAGCTCATGGGACTGGGGGGAAATATACTGGCATGGATTGAGGATTGGTTAACAGACAAAAAATAGAGAGTAGGAATAAACAGGTCATTCTCAGGTTGGCAGGCTGTGACTAGTGGGGTTCCGCGAGAATCAATGCTTGGGCCCCAGCTATTCACAATCTGTATCAATGATTTGGATGTGGGGACCAAATGTAATACTTCCAAGTTTGCTAATGGCACAAAACTAGGAGGGAATGTGCGTTGTGAGGAGGATGCAAAGAGGCTTCAAGGGGATTTAGACAGGCTAAGTGAGTGGGCAAGAACATGGAATATAATGTGGAAAATGTGAAGTTATCCATTTAGGTAGGAAAACAGAAATACTGGTCATAGAGGGAGTGCAACGGAGGTTCAGCAGACTGGTTCCTGGGGTGGCAGCATTGTCCTACGAGGAGAGATTGGGGAGACTGGGTCTGTATTCACTGGAGTTTAGAAGAATGAGAGGTGATCTCACTGAAACATACAAAGTTCTTACAGGGCTCGACAAGGTAGATGCAGGAAAGATGTTTCCCCTGAATGGTGGGGGGTGGGGTCTCGAACCAGAGGACATAGTCTCAGAATAAGGTTGTAGGCCATTTAGGACTGAAATGAGGGGGAAATTTCTTCAGTCAGAGGGTGGTGAACCTTAGAAATTCCCGACCCCAGAGGGCTGCGGAGGATCAGTCATCGAGTATGTTGAAGACTGAGATCGATGGATTTCTAGATACCAATGACATTGAGGGATATGGGGATAGTGAAGAAGATGGTATTGAGATAGAAGATCAGCCATGAGGTAGTTAAATGGCAGAACAGGCTCGAGGGGCCGAATGACCTACTCCTGCTCCTATGTTCCTCAGCATCTGGTTTAATTCTTTGATGTTTTTCACCCTGAATTTCTGTCTGCAGCAAAGTCCAGGAGTTGAGTCTGCAATTCTCAGAGACTCCAGGCGAGTCCTGGAGGGTTGGCAAGCGCTATGCAGGAGCACTGTGCATGGTGGACTCCTAGCAAGCTTCGCAATGCTGTGTTGTGTACCAAAACCCTCAAGAGCACACCTGGGCCTCTTCCCATAACCATGGTAACTGGTCCCTTACTGTTCCAAGCAGTGACTGCAGCACATGTCTCAACCAGCGCTCCAAGATTTCACACCGCACAGCCTGTATGAAGCTGTACACAGTATTCCCAATGACAGAAATTCCTTTTATTGATTGTCTGTTGGTTTGTTGTTCTCATTTCAGATATGGGGGCGAGGGAGAGAGAGGATACAGAGAATACAGAAAACACACACACACTGACACAAACACAGTGACACAAATATACACACGTACACACATACACACAATGACACAAACACAGTGACACAAATACACACAGGTACACACACACACAAACACAGTAACACAGACACACAGACAGTGACACAGATATACCAACACACAGACACACACACAGACACAAACAGTGGCACAACCATATATACACACATACACACACACAGTGACACAAACACCCACGCAAAGAGACACAGTGACACATGCACAGAGTGCAGACAGTGACATATACACACAGTGACACACACATGCACAGACACAAACAGTGGCACAATCATACACACACACAGACACAGTGACACACACACCCGCACATAGAGACATAGTGACACAAACGTCCACACAAAGAGACACAGTGACACATGCACAGACAGTGACACACATACATGCATGTGTATGTGTATATATACAGTACAGACACACACACATGGACACAAACAGTGGCACAACCACACACACACACACACACACACACACACACACACATTACCTGTAGCTCTGACAGGTCCAATAAGTCTTCATCACAGATTCCACAGCCAGTCTCATGGTTCCAGACATTTGGAATATAATTCCCCAGATAATTCAGTTGGAGCTGAGAGTCAGAATTAACAATTCAATCCACACCAACCGAGATTAATTAAAAATACACACACAGGGTCTCTGGAGCAATTACCTGGGGGCGAGGTCATCTTGCTTTGCTTAACCTGCCCGATTCTCCACCTCTTACCCCTTTAAGGTGCTGAACTAATGTTCAGGGCTCACTCCGAGTCGCCGGATGAAATTGATCCGGTTCTCACAAGCTATCAGACTGAGTGACTCCCCCCAGACAGAGATCACTGCTCTCCAACAATTGGCCCTGTCCCCACCAGTACTGTACCCCAGTGTTATACAGTGACAGACCCGTCCCCACCAGTACTGTACCCCAGTGTTATACAGTGACAGACCCGTCCCCACCAGTATTGTACCCCAGTGTTCTACAGTGACAGACCTGTCCCCACCAGTACTGTACTCCAGTGTTATACAGGGACAGACCCGTCCCCACCAGTACTGTACCCCAGTGTTCTACAGTGACAGACCTGTCCCCACCAGTACTGTACTCCAGTGTTATACAGGGACAGACCCATCCCCACTAGTACTGTACCCCAGTGTTATACAGTGACAGACCTGTCCCCACCAGTACTGTACCCCAGTGTTATACAGGGACAGACCCGTCCCCACCAGTACTGTACCCCAGTGTTATACAGGGACAGACCCGTCCCCACCAGTACTGTACCCCAGTGTTATACAGTGACAGACCCGTCCCCACCAGTATTGTACCCCAGTGTTATACAGTGACAGACCTGTCCCCACCAGTACTGTACTCCAGTGTTATACAGTGACAGACCTGTCCCCACCAGTATTGTACCCCAGTGTTATACAGTAACAGACCTGTCCCCACCAGTACTGTACCCCAGTGTTATACAGTGACAGACCCATCCCCACCAGTACTATAGCCCAGTGTTATACAGTGACAGACCTGTCCCCACCAGTACTGTACCGAGGTGTTATACAGTGACAGACCCGTCCCCACCAGTACTGTACCCCAGTGTTATACATCCCTAAGTGTGCCACCCAGGCACAATCCTGGTTTTGAAAGACAGAAATTGGAATGATTTGCTGGGGGTTTATCACAGTTCACAAGTTGCAAGTGTAACAGCTTCCCATCATCCACCATTACCCTTACCCAATCCCCCATTCGTGGCAGTGGGTGACCTAGGGCCAGTTACCTTGGTAGGCCCGTTGCCATGGATGACCACGGGTAACGTGTCCTGGGCTATGTTGCGGACTCTGGCCTTCCCTTTCTCGAACTTCACGACGACTTCATCTGGGGGACAGCGGGGCATGGGGATGGTGAGAGCAGAGAGAGCCAGCAGTGAGTAACAGCACACAGCAAACAACGCATCAACTCCCAGCTCCCCAGGCATGGCGGGCAGGGGCGGGGAGGGGGGAATCGATCGGAAGAGGGAGCGGGATTTACTTTCGACAAGGCCGAAAGACCTAACGCCTGAGATCAGCTCCCGCCCGACGTAGGTTGGGGAACAAACTGGGGACCTCGTGACTCGATGTCAGACCAGCAGGTGTGTATTCACACACAGTGTGGCGCTGGGTGGTGGTTTGCGGACTCTGCCAGAACAAACTACTCCCAGGCCCCGGCAAGAATATTATTTAAATGGAGAAAGACTGCAGAATGTTGCGGTGCAGAGGGATCTGGGTGTCCTGGTACATGAATTGCAAAAACTCAGCGTGCAGGTACAGCAAGTGATTGGGAAGGCAAAAGGCATGTTGGCCTTTATTATAAGGGGGATGGAGCAAAAAAGTGGGCAAGTCTTGCTACAGCTGTACAGGGCATTGGTGAGACCACACCTAGGAACTTAAGACTTAGGAGCAGGAGTGCGCCATACAGCCCTTTGAGCCTGCTTCACCATTCAATAAGATCATGGCTGATCTGATTGTGATCTCAACTCCACTTTGCTGCCTGCTACCCTCCCACCATAACCCTCGTCTATCAAAAAATCTGTCTAACTCAGCCTTGAATATATTCAATGACCCAGCCTCCGCTGCTCTCTGGGGAAGAGAATTCCACAGACTAATGGCGCTCTGAGAGGAAAAAAAAATTCTCCTCATCTCCCTCTTAAACAGTAGCGACCTCTTATTCTTAAACTGTGTCCCCTGGTTCTAGTGGAAACATCCTCCCAGAATTTACCCTATCAGTTCACCTCAGGATCTTATATGTTGCAATAAGATCGCCTCTCACTCTTCTAAACTCCAATGGGTAGAGGCCCAACCTGCTCAACCTTTCTTCATAAGATAAGCCCTTCATCCCAGGAATGAGTCGAGTGAACCTTCCCTGAACTGCTTTTAACGCAATTATACCTTTTACAAATAAGAAGACCAAACCTGTACACAGTATTCCAGATGTGGTCTCATCGAGGCCCTGTACAGCTGCAGTAAGGCTTCCCTACTTTTCTATCCCATTCCCCTTGCACTAAATGCAAACATTCTATTTGCCTTCCTAATCACTTGCTGCATCTGCATACTAACTTCTTGTGATTCATGTACCAGGATACCCAGATCCCCCTGTACCTCAGAGTTCTGCAATCTCTCTCCATTTAAATAGTATACTGCTTTTCTATTCTTCCTGCCAAAGTGGACATTTTCCCACATTATACTCCACCTGCCAAAATTTTTCCCACTCGCTTAACCTGTCTATATCCCTTTTCAGACTCTCTACCGCCCCTTGACAGCTTACTTTCCTACCTACCTTGGTGTCACCGGCAAATTTAGCTGCCATACATTCAGTCCCTTCATTGATGTTGTTTGTAAGTAGTTGAGGCCCCAGCACTGACCCCTGTAGCACTCCACTGGTAGCAGCCTGCCAACCTGAAAATGACTCATTTATCCCTACTCTCTGCTTCCCGTTCGCTAACTAATCCTTTATCCGCGCTTATATGTTACCCCCTATACCACGTAATCTTATCTTGTGTAGTAATCTTTGATGTGGCACCTTATCGAATGCTTCCTTGAAATCTAAGTACACCACATCTACAGGTTCCCCTTTATCCATCTTGCTTGTTACTTCCCTTTCAAAAAACCATGTTGGCTCTGCCTGATCACATTGTGATTTTCTAAGTTTTTTTTTAAATTTGTTCATGGAATGTGGGCATCGCTGGCTAGGCCAGCATTTATTGCCCATGCCTAATTGCCCTGTTTAGAGGGAACTAAAGAGTCGATCACATTGCTGTGGGCCAGCCATGTAGGCCAGACCAGCTGATCTCCTTCCCTATAGGACATTAGTGAACCAGATGGGTTTTTACGACAATCGGCAATTCTGCATGCATTCAGAGACAGAGCCTTTAACTGTCTTTTTACCATTTTTGCACTCTCTGCCCCTTCCTGCCACACTCTGGTTATCATTAACCAAATCGCCATCCTGCTCTACGCCACACCTGGAGCATTGAGTCCAGTTTTGATCACCTTAGGAGGGATCTACTTGCGTTGGAGGCAGTTCAGTGAAGGTTCATTAGGCTGATTCCTGGGACGAAGGGGGTTTGTCTTATGAGGAAAGGTTGAGCAGGTTGGGCCTATACCCATTGGGAGTTTAGAAGAACGAGAGGTGATCTTATCGAAACATATAAGATACTGAGGGGGCTGTGAGGATGTTTCCCATTGTGGGGGAGTCTAGAACGAGGGGGCACAGTTTCAAAATAAGGGGTCTCCCATTTAAGACGGAGATGAGGAGGAATTTCTTCTCTCAGAGGGTGGTTAGTGTTTGGAATTCTCTTCCCCAGAGAGCAGTGGAAGCCGGGTCATTGAATATATTCAAGGCTGAGTTAGATTTTTGATAGACAAGGAAGTTAAAGGTTATGGGGGGCAGACAGGAAAGTAGAGTTGAGGCACAACCAGGATAATATCGAATGGTGGAGCAGGCTAAAGGGGCTGAGTGGCCTACTCCTGCTCCTGTTTCTTATGTACTTATGTGCAAAGCTTTCCAGTATTCAGTCACAAGGAAGAAGAATTCAATTTAAGATGGGGGAGTAGGTACCGCGCGGCAAGGGATGGTGGGGGAGTTGGGGTGGGGGAGGGACAGCGGAAGCTTTGAGAGATTACCTAAAGCACCGTTGAGGTTTTGGAAGATTGTTGATTGGTGATCAAGAGTCATCTTGTACTTTTCCTGAAGGAAAAAAAGATCAACATTTCAGACTCTTCAACCCCGCGCCGCCCCCCCGCCCCCGACAGTTTGCAGCCATTTCCACCACCCCCCCCAACACCCACCCCAGATCTTCACTCACGCACCTGGGGACTCACTCCCCAGGGGAACCAACAAGAACTGGCCACATCTCTCGGCGATGTCCCCGGGATGCCTCAATCAGGTGCTTCTTTTGTGAAGCGGCGCAGTTGTAATGTGGGAAATGCGCAGAGCAAGATCCCACAAAGGGCCAGGCGAGAATCACCTGAATGACTGATTTTTTTTTTAAAAATACGGATGATGTTGCGTGAGGGATAAATGTTCCCCCCACCTCACCGCCCCACCCCCCCCACCTCACCGCCCCATCTCCCCCCACCTCACCACCCCACCTCCCCACCTCCCTCCACCTCACTGCCCCACCTCACCGCCCCTCCTCCCCCCACCTCACCGCCCCACCTCACCACCCCACCTCACCACCCCACCTCACCGCCCCACCTCCCCCCACCTCACCGCCCCACCTCCCTCCCTCAAAGTCGTGGCAGCGGGGTCTTTCACGCCCACCCGAGAGGGCAGACTGGGGCCTCAGTTTAAAGCCTCCTCCCAAAGCTTTGGCGTTGCATTCAAACCATGTTCACCGTCGATCTCAAATTAGGAACGTCAGAGGCCGCCGGGATAGGGGGGAACATTCTGGAAATCCTGTCGCTCAGGTGATTTTTTTTTTCTGGGGGTTCTGTGCAGAGACAGTAGGAAGGCAGAACATTTCTTCTTTGGCCTGGTTCTCTCTTCCTGTTGGTGCAAATAATCCGACTCACCCTGAGAATGGGGTTGAGGTAAACCTTGGTGTAGAAGAGCTGGTCGTCGTCATCGTCCTTGAACTTCCACTGCTGGACAATGTCATTGATGACTGGAGCAAAACCAATGAAACCTGCGGCAGAAACAGAAAGCATTGTGGTTAAAGAGGGAAAGTGGGAGGGAGAGGGGGTGAATTCAGATCCTCTTGGGATTCACTAAGAACCCCCACACTCGGGCAGTCTCACACACACTCACACAAAGACACTCACAGACACACACATACACACACGTAGACACACACATGGACCCTCACACACACAGACACATACACACAAAAAAAGTCATACACACACACAAACACAGTCACACACACACAAACACAGTCACACACACACAAACACAGTCACACACACACGTACACAGTCACACACAAACAGACAGCACACACACACAGTTACACACAAACAGACAGACAGACACACAAACAGTCACACACACACATACACAGTCACACACAAACAGACAGACAGACACACAAACACAGTCACACACACACACATACACAGTCACACACAAACAGACAGCACACACACACACAGTCACACACACACACATACACAGTCACACACAGACAGACACACAAACACAGTCACACACAAACAGACAGACAGACACACAAACACAGTCACACACACACACATACACAGTCACACACAAACAGACAGACACACAAACACAGTCAGACACACACATATGCAGTCACACACAAACAGACAGCACACACAGACACACACACATAGACACACACACACATAGACACACACACAGACACTGTTATGATCAGTCCCCAGGCCTGGTCCCCCAATTTGTTAACTTGCTGAACGAAACTCCAATTTTGTTACGCTCCCAGGTGAGGAGGGATGAACTGGCTCCTTTTCTTTATTCAACCCCCACCCCCCTTGGTTGGTCGCAACAAGGTTAATTTAAAAGGGATCCCTTCTCCCATGGATACCTTTTCCCAGTCTAAATGTATTTATTCTTTATAAGGAGCCAATTTAACCAGACTTTCTTGAGTCAAAAAAAGAGTAGGTTTATTAGTTACTAAAACCTGAGAAAAAATAATAAAAACAAGACACACATACACACGGATCAGAAATGAGAAGTTAGGAGTCCAAATAAAAGTTTTAAAAATATACGAATCAGTCTTTGGCTTATCTGTGAGGCGTACGTTGCAGTTGTTAAGTTGGGTGATTCTGGTAGAGCTGACTTTGGCAGTTTCGCAGTTGGTTTAAAGACACTTGGTTCTGCAGGGTAGCTGAAGAGGCTGTCCTATTTCCTTTTTGATTGTGGCCTCTGCTGAGCTTTGCCTCCAGCAACAGAGATAGGGGGAGAGAGAGACCTCCCCTACAACTGCAGGGGTGACTAGTTGGTGGTTCTCTTGTGCTGTCACACACACCGCACACCAGCACACCCTGCACTGCTCTGCGGTTAGCTTTTTAACCCATTTTCCCTATGTATTCCATAAGGGAAAATAGTCATCTTGCATCCATATCAGAACTATTTACACATTCTGAGATGTAAATCAACAGGAGATGGATTTTTGGATGACTGCTGAGATGTGCAAATCAGCCTTTTGTCTCCGCAACCACAGGAGATTAAAGTTCAATCTTTTGCATCTTTCGTATCTCCCTTTCCAGTGGCTCTGCTTGAAGAGGGGCATGACACCTTTTCAGGTGTGAGATTCCATGTTCTCTCAGGACAGTTCTGTCAGTATAATCCACATAGGAATTTTCCAGAAAGTGGTCACTTTACATTATCAGCCATCTTTTGCTCAGTGTCCCTGCTTGTATTTCTTTAAAAACACACGTCTTCCTTTAAAAGTTCAGATTGCCTGTAAGTAATTTGTGGCAATAATCGGATTTTCATGACAACACAGAGTGACACACACACACACACAGAAACGCACGCACAAAGTCACACACACACACACACACACACACACACACACACACAGAGAAACACACACACAGAGAAACACACACACAGAGAAACACACACACAGAGAATGACAAACACACACACAGAGTGACAAACACACACACAGAGTGACAAACACACACACAGAGTGACAAACACACACACAGTCTCACACACACAAGGACCTAGGAGTGACCACCGCACAGTCCTTATGAAGATGAAGTCCTGTCTTCACATTGAGGATACCCTCCATCATGTTACGTGGCACTACCATTGTGCTAAACGGGATAGATTTTGAACAGATCTAGCAACTCAACCATGGGCAACCATGAGGCGCTGTGGGCCATCACCAGCAGCAGAATTGTACTCGAACACAATCTGTAACCTCATGGCCCGGCATATCCCCCACTCTACCATTACCATCAAGCCAGGGGATCAATCCTAGTTCAATGAAGAGTGCAGGAGGACATGCCAGGAGCAGCACCAGGCATACCTAAAAATGAGGTGTCAACCTGGTGAAGCTATAACACAGGACTACTTGCATGCCAAACAGCATTAGCAACGAGTGATAGACAGAGCTAAGTGATCCCACAACCAATGGATCAGATCTAAGCTCTGCAGTCCTGCCACATTCAGTCATGAATGGTGATGGAAAATTAAACAACTCACTGGAGGAGGAGGCTCCACAAATATCCCCATCCTCAATGATGGAGGAGCCCAGCACATCAGCGCAATAGATAAGGCTGGAGCATTTGCAACAAACTTCAGCCAGAAGTGCTGAGTGGATGATCCATCTCAGCCTCTTCCGGAGGTCCCCAGCATCACAGATGCCAGTCTTCAGCCAATTCGATTCACTCCGCGTGATATCAAGAACTGGCTGAAGGCACTGGATACTGCAAAGGCTATGGGCCCTGACAATATTTCAGCAGTAATAGCAGTACTGAAGTCTTATACTCCAGAACTTGCTGTGCCCCAAACCTCAACTACTGAAGCAAATGCAGCAAGGCCTGGACAATATCCAGGCTTGGGCTGACAAGTGACAAGTAACATTCAGGCCACACAAGTGCCAGGCAATGACCACCTCCAACAAGAGAGAATCTAACCATCACCCCTTGATGTTCAATGGCATTACCATCACTGAATCCCCCACTATCAACATCCTGGGGGTTACCATTGACCAGAAACTGAACTGGACCAGCCATATAAATACTGTGGCTACAAGAGCAGGTCAGAGGCTGGGAATCCTGCAGCGAGTAACTCACCTCCTGACTCACCAGAGCCTGTCCACCATCTACAAGGCACAAGTCAGGAATGTGACAAGTCAGGAATTACTTTTCTCAAAGGGTCGTGAATTTGTGGAATTCACTACCTCAGAGTGCAGTGGATGCCGGGACGCTGAATAAATTTAAGGAGGAGATAGACAGATTTGTAAATTAATAACGGGTTGAAAGGTTATGGGGAGAGGGCGGGAAATTGCAGTTGAGGCCGAAATGAGATCAGCCATGATTGTATTGAATGGCGGGGCAGACTCGAGGGGCTGAATTGCCTACTCCTGCTCCTAGTTCTTATGTGATGGAATACTCCCCACTTGCCTGGATGAGTGCAGCTCCAACAACACTCAAGAAGCTCGACACCATCCAGGACAAAGCAGCCCCGCTTGATTGGCACCCCATCCACAAACATTCACTCCCTCCACCACCGACACACAGTAGCAGCAGTGTGTGTACCATCTACAAGATGCACTGCAGGAACTCACCAAGGCTCCTTAGACAGCACCTTCCAAACCCACGACCACTACCATCTAGAAGGACAAGGGCAGCAGACACACGGAAACATCACCACCTGGAAGTTCCCCTCCAAGCCATTCACCATCCTGACTTGGAAATATATCGGCCGTTCCTTCACTGTCGCTGGGTCAAAGTCCTGGAACTCCCTCCCTAACAGCACTGTGGGTGTACCTACACCACATGGACTGCAGCGGTTCAAGGAGGCAGCTCACCACCACCCTCTCAAGGGATGGGCAATAAATGCTGACCCAGCCAGCGACACCCACATTCCATGATTAATAAAAAAAGTCACACATACGCACACACACAAGTTTTCCTCTCTTTCACACACACGGCCTTTCACAAGCACACACACACAGAAATACACACACACACCTCTCACACACACGTCTCTCTCACACACATACAAGTCTCTCTCTCTCACACACACACACACACACACACAAGTCTTACGCACACACACGTCTCTCACACACACACGTCTTACACACACAGACGCACACGGTCTCACCCCACACACACACACACACATAACACACACAAGGTAATATGGGTCTAATGATCCACTCAAAAGCGAAATCAGAGATTGTTAAATGTGATATTAAACATTATCACATAACGTACACCCAGGAAACCGGACTGTAGTTGGTTGGAGGATGGCAGACAGCTGGTGGTTGGGTTACTAAAGGCCAGAAAGATCTCTTAAAGCCCTTCTTGTGCCCCATTGCTCCAAGAGTGCAGCTAACAAGACACGTCTGCTTTGACAGGCACGTATGAAGAAATGGGGATTGAATAACATGTAAAGGGCTTAAAAGAAAAGCAGGAAATGATGATCTTTTGTAACGATGTTAACAGGAGAGCTTATCGGAAGTAGCATAAGTAAAGATATCCAAGACATTGAGGAGACAAAAATAGCAGGTGGTCAACTGAGTGAGTGGGCATGACACCAGCTCTGAAATTTCTTCCCCTACAATCTCCTACTGTCTCCTGTTAACATCGCTACAAAAGATCATCATTTCCTGCTTTTCTTTTAAGCCCATTACGTGTTATTCTATCCCCATTTCTTTATCCGTGCCTGTCGAAGTAGACATGTCTTGTTAGCTGCACTCTTGGAGCGATGAGGCACACAAGAAGGGCGTTAAGAGATCTTTCTGGCCTTTAGTAACCCAACCGCCAGTTGTCTGCCTTCCCCCAACCAGCTACAGTCCGGTTTCCTGGGTGTACGTTACAGAATGGGCCAGCCCAGTGCTAGGCCATTCCCCTCCTCCTCGTCGTGACACACTCACAACCCTCCACCCCTCCCCCCACAGACCCCCACAGGTTATCTGCCTTTGTTACACTTGCCGTTCACTCTGCCCCGCTACAAAAAAGCGGAGAGAAAATATGCCCCTCCCTGTCCCGCGGGTGGTTCATCCACACATTGAACTCAAAACAAAATCGAGCGGGCAAGTTTCATTGAGCTCTTAAAGGGACAGGGAAATGCGGAGAGAGTCTGTCTTGTTTAAGAGCTGCACCTTTTTAAGAGACAAGACAAATAACAGATGTTTATATTTCATTACATTGTAGGATAAATTTCGTGGCCTAAAACAGTTATCAATTTTAATACCAACCAGCAAGTCCTTCAATAGAGGGTTTTTTCAATCTGTCTACGTTACTTTAAATTAGTTATGGTAAAACTGCCAGTCTGGCTCAATCGTGCCAGACGACTATCGTCCAGGAAACCCATCAGTGATGTCTGGAATCTGTAGGGGAGCCTCTTCAGATGAGGGACTAGAGAGTGGCATATCGACATTGGCAGATGGCACCAAGTTAGAAGGCACAGTGAGTTGTGTGGACGGGGAGCAGGAAGGATCAGCATGAACCTTTCGGCCCATTGAGCCCGTTCCAGCAAAGGCAGGTTAGGTGAGTGGGAGAAGCTGTGGGAGACGGAGATCAAGAAGGGGAAAATGTGAGGTTGTCCACTTTCGATCCAGGAGCAGGAGTAGATCGTTTGGCCCTTGGAGGTTTCTCCCTCATTCTATAAGAATCATGGCTGATCTGGTTGTGGGCTGAACTCCGTTTTCCTGTCAGCACCCCCATAACCCTCGACTGCGAGGGGGGGGAGAGAGAGAGAGAGAGACTGTGAGGGGGGGGAGAGAGAGGGAGAGGCTGCGAGCGGGAGAGGGAGACTGCGTAGGGGAGAAAGAGAGAGAGACTATGAGGGGGAGAGAGAGAGGGAGAGGCTGCGAGCGGGAGAGGGAGACTGCGTAGGGGAGAAAGAGAGAGAGACTATGAGGGGGAGAGAGAGAGACTGCGAGGGGAAAAGAGGAAGAGAGACTGCGAGGGGGGGAGAGAGAGACTGCGAGGGAGAGAGAGACTGCGTTGGGGAGAGAGAGACTGCGTGGGGGAGAGAGAGAGACTGTGAGCGAGAGAGAGAGACTGCATTGGGGAGAGAGAGACTGCGAGGGGGAGAGAGAGACTGCGAGGGGGAGAGAGAGACTGCGTGGGGGAGAGAGAGAGACTGCGAGGGGGGGAGAGAGAGACTGTGAGCGAGAGAGAGAGACTGCGTGTTGGACAGACTGCAAAGGGGAGAGGGAGACTGCGAGGGACAGAGAGGGAGAGAGATTGTGAGGGGGAGAGACTGTGGGGGAGAGAGAGAGAGAGAGGCTGCAGGGGGAATGAGAGAGAGAGAGACTGCGAGGGGGAGAGAGAGATTGAGTCTGCGAGGGGAGAGAGAGAGAGAGAGACTGTGGGGAGAGAGAGAGACTGCGAGGGGGAGAGAGAGATTGAGTCTGCGAGGAGAGAGAGAGACTGTGGGGAGAGAGAGAGACTGCGAGGGGGAGAGAGAGAGATTGCAGGGGACATGAGGGAGACTCTGTGTGTGGGGGAGAGACTGAGGGGGAGAGAGCAAGGCTGCTAAAGGCAAGAAAAAAAGAGAGAGAGAGAGAGAGAGACTGTGGTAGACAGACTGCGAAGGGAGAGGGAGACTGCGAGGGACAGAGAGGGAGAGAGACTGTGAGGGGGGGAGAGAGAGAGAGAGAGAGAGAGACTGCGAGGGAGAGAGAGATTGAGACTGTGAGGGGAGAGAGGGGCTGCGATGGGGAGAGAGAAACTGGGGGGGTGGTGGAGAGACTGCAATGGGGAGAGGGAAACAGCGAGGGAGAAAGGCTGTGAAGGTGAAGGAACAGTTGTTAACCTGTCAGCAAAGGAATACTCAGCTAACTGGGAGCCAGGAAAACGTGAAGTCACTAAATGCCTTGCAAATGAATGTGTGGGGCCTCCAGCTTACGCCTGTAAATTCAGGAGCCACTGGGTAGCAGAAAAATGTAGTAAATGCTGTTGCTTGGAACACTGGGGTAATTAAATGGATAATTTAATCCTGAACATTTTCATTTCAGAAGAAGGATTTATACTTGTGAGTGATCACATGTCTCTGCGTTACACATACTGCGAATTACTTGAGGTGCATGACTGTTAAAAACAAACTAGCAGCCATTTGGCGCACACTAAGATCCCAAACAGGAATGAACAACTTGCATTTTTATGGTGCTTTTTTTATGACCTTAGGACATCCCAAAGTGCTTTACGCTCAGTGAAATATTTTGTAAGTGCTGGGATGAAGGAAATGTAGAGGCGAATGTTCAATTAATTTAGGGGCTCCTAGGACTGGGGAGCATAATCTAAAATTTAGAACCAGACCTTGCGGGAGTGAGTTTAGCAGACACTTCTACACACAAAGGCTGGCAGAAGTTTGGAACTCTCTTTGCAAACACCGATTGATGCCAGATCAACTGTGCAACTTAACTCTGAGGTTAAGATCTGAGGTGCTGTAAAAAGAGTAGTAACTGCCTGGTTATAATCTTCCAGCTTTGTGTGAATGTGATGAAGATGCGTTAGCTGTGCCCTCTCCAGTCCTGGGAAGGTTTCTCTGTGCCCGTTTAAATACTGTAGTGTCCAGGAAATTGATGCTTTCCCTGTGTGCTGTGAGTTTAAGTTTAATGGAGGGGTGATAATTATTGAAGACGTTGTTGAATTCTTCTAACTCTGTTTCTGTGTGAGTCCGAATACCCCTTATGTCGACACAAATATGGAAGGTAATGATATTATATGACTGCGTCATGTGCTAGCGAGAATGAAAAGGTAGCCCCTAAAAACCGAAAAGGTAGCCCCTAAAAATCAGAAGGTAGCCCTTGAGTAAATCTCAATAAGAGCCCTCAAGAGAAAAAAAGTACTTTGACCCCTGTCATGTGGGGAAACACCCTCTTGCATAGAGCCACTCACCCACCCTCTCGCACACTCACTCACCCTCTTGCACACTCACCCACCATCTCGCACACTCACCCACCCTCTCGCACACTCACTCACCCACACTCTCAGACACAGCCGCTCACACACCCTCTCGCACACTCATTCACCCACCGTCTCACGCACAGCCATTCATCCATCCTCTCATCCAGAGCCAATCACCCACACTCAGACACAGCCACTCACTCACCCTCTCGCACACTCACTCACCCACACTCACAGACACAGCCGCTCACCCACCCTCTCGCACACTCACTCACCCACACTCTCAGACACAGCCACTCACTCACCCTCTTGCACACTCACTCACCCACACTCTCAGACACAGCCACTCACTCACCCTCTCCCACACTCACTCACCCACACTCTCAGACACAGCCTCTCACCCAACCTCTTGCACACAGCCGCTCACCCACCTTCTCAAACATAGTCGCTCACCCACGCTCTCAGACACAGCCACTCACCCACCCTCTCGCACACTCACTCACCCACCCTCTCGAACACTCACTCACCCACCCTCTCGCACACTCACTCACCCACCCTCTCGCACACTCACTCATCCACCCTCTCGCACACTCACTCACCCACCCTCTCGCACTCTCACTCACCCATCCTCTCGCACACAGCCACTCACCCACCCTCTCGCACACAGCCACTCACCCACGTTCTCGCACACTCACTCACCCACCCTCTCGCACACTCACTCACACACCCTCTCGCACACTCACTCATCCACCCTCTCGCACACAGCCGCTCACCCACCCTCTCGCACACAGCCGCTCACCCACCCTCTCGCACACAGCCACTCACCCACCCTCTCGCACACTTGCTCACTCACCCACCCTCTCGCACATTCACTCACCCACCCTCTCTCACACAACCGCTCACTCACCCTCTCGCACATTCACTCACCCACGTTCTCGCACACTCACTCACCCACCCTCTCTCACACAACCGCTCACTCACCCTCTCGCACACTCACTCACCCACGTTCTCGCACACTCACTCACCCACCCTCTCTCACACAGCCACTCACTCACCCTCTCGCACATTCACTCACCCACGTTCTCGCACACTCACTCACCCACCCTCTCGCACACAGCCACTCACCCACCCTCTCGCACACTCACTCACCCACGTTCTCGCACACTCACTCACCCACCCTCTCTCACACAACCGCTCACTCACCCTCTCGCACATTCACTCACCCACGTTCTCGCACACTCACTCACCCACCCTCTCTCACACAGCCACTCACTCACCCTCTCGCACACTCACTCACCCACGTTCTCGCACACTCACTCACCCACCCTCTCTCACACAGCCACTCACTCACCCTCTCGCACATTCACTCACCCACGTTCTCGCACACTCACTCACCCACCCTCTCTCACACAGCCACTCACTCACCCTCTCGCACACTCACTCACCCACGTTCTCGCACACTCACTCACCCACCCTCTCTCACACAGCCACTCACTCACCCTCTCGCACACTCACTCACCCACCCTCTCTCACACAGCCACTCACTCACCCTCTCGCACATTCACTCACCCACGTTCTCGCACACTCACTCACCCACCCTCTCTCACACAGCCACTCACTCACCCTCTCGCACACTCACTCACCCACGTTCTCGCACACAGCCACTCACCCACCCTCTCGCACACAGCCACTCACCCACCCTCTTGCACACTCACTCACCCACGTTCTCGCACACAGCCACTCACCCACCCTCTCGCATGCAGCCATTCACCCACCCTCTTGCACACTCACTCACACCCTCTCGCACACTCATTCACTCACCCTGCCAACCCCCTTCAGAATCTTACATATTTCAGAAAGATCAACTCTCATTCTTCTAAACTCCAAGGAGTACAGGCCCAACCTTTTCTCATAAGGCAAACCCCTTCATCCTCAGAATCAACTGAATGAACCTTCTCTGAACTGCCTCCAATGCAAGTATGTCCCTCCTTAAGTAAGGAGACAAAAACTGTCCACAGCACTTCAGGTAAGGTCCCACCAATGCCTTGCACAGTTGTAACAAGACTTCCCTAGTTTCCTACTCCATCCCCCTTGCAATCAAGGACAACATCCCATTTGCCTTCCTAAACACTTGCTGTACCTGTATGCTAACTTTTTGTCACTCATGGACAAGGACACCTCTGTACCACAGCATTCTGCAGTCTCCCTCTCTATTTCAATAATATGCTGCTTTTTGGACAAGAAAACACCCTACATCAGTCCCGTCCCTCACAACTGAGATGTCCTGTGCATCGTAATATCTACGCTCCCTATTCCACTCGCAACCATGTGACCATCTGGACGTGAAAAAACAGATTGAAAATCCGGGATAAATCAGAGCGATGGAAAATCTGCAATATCCCTCTCCAAATCCAGCCCCTGAAGGCCAGGAAACAATCCAATCTTTTCATCACCTTAAATACCTCAACCAAATCAGCCCCAGCCCCTGGTCCTCCAAACTGTTCCCTTGGCAAGTCAGGCAGTTATGAAGCAGGAAATTAATGTGGGCCTCCTCTGTGCCCTTTCCAAAGCCCCAGTATCCCCTGGGTAGAATGCATGCATCGACTGTCAGAGGAACCTGTATCTAACGCAACCTAGATAGATTGAAAAAAAATTCACCAAAGGGTTTCTGGACAGGGAAACCCTACATCTGAGGATACGGGGTAGGTCATTTAGGACTGAGATGAGGAGAAATTTATTCACCCAGAGAGCGGTGAGCCTGTGGAAGTAGCTGAAGCCAAAACATTGTATGCTTTCAAGGAGTTAGATATAGCTCTTGGGGCGAAAGGGGTCAAAGGGTATGGGGAGAAAGCGGGAGCAGGCTATTGAGTTGGATGATCAGCCACGATCATAATGAATGGCGGAGCAGGCTCGAAGGGCCGAATGGCCTACTAGTTTCTATGTTTCTATTTGCATAATGGTATTAAAATTGAAAATGTTTGCATGTTGGTAGTAAAACTGATAATTTTACATGTTGGTATTAAAATTGAAAGCATTTCCATGTTGGTATTAAGATCGATAACTTTACATGTTGGTATTAAAATTGAAAGCATTTGCATGTTAGTATTAAAATGGATAGTTTTGGTTAGATACAAGTTTAAGAACATTGATCAGAAAAGAGAAAAATAAATAAATAAATAAAACTTCACCTCCGGAATTGAGGTATCGTTTCCCGTTATGGACCGGTGGATACTTGTCCGCCAAGGTCTGGTCTGGCCAGATGAATCCTTCCGCTGCAAAGATCACCTTGTGGTTAAACTGTAAGAACTTCTTCAGCAGTTCCAGGGGAGAGCCGGCAAAGATGACATCGTAACTACAGAACAAGATGGAGGGAGAAGGGGCGTCACTGGGGTCAACCCGTGAGATCACCACCAGGGCACAGAGTGCAACTGTGACAAATAGGGAACGTACATCACCAGAAACAGGCCATTTGGCCTATCTGTCCATGTTGGTGTTTAGGCTCCACACAACCCTCCTCCCTCCCGCACCCCCCTTCATCTCACTCCATCCCCATATCCCTCTATTCCTTTCCCGCTCGTGTGTTTATCCAGCGTCCCCCTCATGTGTTTATCCAGCTTCTCCCTTAAATGTATCTACACTATTCACCTCAACCACACCCAGCGCTGGCAAGTTCCACATTCTCCCCACTCTCCGGATAAATAAGTTCCTCCTGAATTTATTAATGATTATCTTATATTTATGGCCCCTATTCCTGGTCTCTCTTCTCGGCGTCTACCCTATCGGATCCCTGAGCCTTCTCTTTTCTAGAGAAAAGAGCGCCAAGTCTTTCCTGATGGGTATACCCCACCCCCTCAGTTCTGTATCATATCAGTAAATATTTATAATACAGAGAGCAGAACTGTGCACGGTTTTCCAAGTGTGATTTCATCACTGTGAGACGAGGCAAAATAAACCAATACAATGCGAGATTCAATTTTTAAAAAGTGGTCAACTTGCCTCATTCGCATCCCAGTTGAAAGGTCATGGGTTCAAACCCCATTCCAGCACAAACTCTAGGCTGACACTTCAGGACGGCGCTAAGTGGGCGCCTACAAATCATTGGAGGAGGTTCTAAATCGTTCAGGTGAATGTTAATGATCCCCAGGCAGGATTGGAAGAAGAGCAGGGGGACTTCTTCCCGTTGTCCTGGGACCAATTTTTATCCGTCAACCAACATCACTAAAACACATGATCTGGTCATTACCATATGTTGGTGGGATCTTGCTGTGTGCAAATTGCATCTTTCTGACATTGCACCAGTGACCACACTTCAGACCCTTTACATCCACCTGAAAGGACAGACAGGGCTCTCTGTTTAACATCTCATCCAAAAGAAGGCACCTCCGACAGCGCAGCTCCGCCTCAGTACTGACCCTCCGACAGCGCAGCGCTCCCTCAGTACTGGCCCTCCGACAGCGCAGCACTCCCTCAGTACTGACCCTCCGACAGCGCAGCACTCCCTCAGTACTGACCCTCCGACAGTGCAGCACTCCCTCAGTACTGGCCCTCCGACAGTGCGGCGCTCCCTCAGTACTGACCCTCTGACAGCGCGGCGCTCCCTCAGTACTGACCCTCTGACAGTGCGGCGCTCCCTCAGTACTGACCCTCTGACAGTGTAGCGCTCCCTCAGTACTGGCCCTCCGACAGTGCAGCACTCCCTCAGTACCGACCTTCCGACAGTGTGGTGCTCCCTCAGTACTGACCCTCTGACAGTGCGGCACTCCCTCAGTACTGACCCTCTGACAGCGCGGCGCTCCCTCAGTACTGACCCTCTGACAGCGTGGCGCTCCCTCAGCACTGACCCTCCGACAGTGCAGCACTCCCTCAGTACTGACCCTCTGACAGCACGGCGCTCCCTCAGCACTGACCCTCTGACAGTGCAGCACTCCCTCAGTACTGACCCCCTGACAGCGTGACGCTCCCTCAGTACTGACCCTCCGACAGTGCAGCACTCCCTCAGTACTGACCCTCTGACAGTGCAGCACTCCCTCAGTACTGACCCTCTGACAGCGTGGCGCTCCCTCAGTACTGACCCTCCGACAGTGCAGTACTCCCTCAGTACTGACCCTCTGACAGCGTGGCACTCCCTCAGTACTCCACCAGACAGACATGTCTGGATATTTCTCCTCAAGTCTCAAGGGTGTGGCTCGAACCCCCAACTGTCTGACTCAGAGATAGGTGTTACTCGCACTGAGTCACAGCTGACACTGTAGGCGGGGGATATGAGTGAGAGTCATTATCGGATGTGAGGCCTAATCCAGAGCAGATTTGTTGAGCTGCTCATATCCCTATAGCTTTAGGGGAGAGAGTGGCGTTGTGGTAAAATCAGTGGACTAGTAATCCAGAGGCTAATGCTCTGGGGATACGGGTTCAAATCCCACCACGGCAGCTTGTGGGATTTAAATTAAAGTAATAAATCTGGAATCTGCCGTCCTTACCAGGACTGGCCTACATGTGACTCCAGAGCCGCACAGCGATGTGGTTGCCTCTTAACTGCCCCTCTGAAATGGCCTGGCAAGCCGCTCAGTTCAAGGGCAATTAGGGATGGGCAACAAATGTTGGCCTTGCCAGCAACGCCCACATCCCATGAAAGAAAAAAATGCTTTCAGCTCCAAGAGTTGAGGGAGGAACTGCTACAAGGTACAAAAGAGTGTTTGGGTTAAATGACCTCAAAATACCTGGTGAAGAGTCTTTGATTTCTCCTTTGGTTACAGATGTGGACTCTCCTTGTTCTTCTGCCCTGGATTCTCTTAACAATGCAGAACAGCTAAACTTAATCTGTTAACCTCGAAACAAAGGTGAGCGGTGGTTGCCATGGTTTCAGACTCCAGTGTCACAGTTTGGGGGATGGAATCGTTTTTGACAGAAACCTCAGTCGGATCAGCACGCACCAACTTTGAAGAAAAGGACGCGCAGACGAAATATCGTTCAGACACTAACTGCATGTCCCATCCCATCGCCCCCTCCAACCCCCTCCCACTGGGTCCCGATCAAGTCAAGGCCCAAGTTCCCTCTTTCCCTGTAGGTCCAACAGTCCTGGACAGAGCCAACCTAGTTACTCATCAGTTTCTAATCAGAGAAAACCAAGACATTTTAGAGGGAGCTTTACTCTGTATCTAACCCTGTGCTGCACCAGCCCTGAAAGTCTTTGATGGGGACAGTGCAGAGGGAGCTTTACTCTGTATCTAACCCCATGCTGTCCCTGTCCTGGGAGTGTTTGATGGGGACAGTGTAGAGGGAGCTTTACTCTGTATCTAACCCTGTGCTGCACCAGCCCTGAAAGTCTTTGATGGGGACAGTGTAGAGGGAGCTTTACTCTGTATCTAACTCCGTGCTGTACCTGTCCTGGGAGTGTTTGATGGGGACAGTGCAGAGGGAGCTTTACTCTGTATCTAACCCCATGCTGTCCCTGTCCTGGGAGTGTTTGATGGGGACAGTGTAGAGGGAGCTTTACTCTGTATCTAACCCTGTGCTGCACCAGCCCTGAAAGTCTTTGATGGGGACAGTGCAGAGGGAGCTTTACTCTGTATCTAACCCCATGCTGTCCCTGTCCTGGGAGTGTTTGATGGGGACAGTGTAGAGGGAGCTTTACTCTGTATCTAACTCCGTGCTGTACCTGTCCTGGGAGTGTTTGATGGGGACAGTGTAGAGGGAGCTTTACTCTGTATCTAACCCTGTGCTGTACCTGTCCTGGGAGTGTTTGATGGGGACAGTGTAGAGGGAGCTTTACTCTGTATCTAACCCTGTGCTGTACCTGCCCTGGGAGTGTTTGATGGGGACAGTGTAGAGGGAGCTTTACTCTGTATCTAACCCCGTGCTGTACCTGTCCTGGGAGTGTTTGATGGGGACAGTGTAGAGGGAGCTTTACTCTGTATTTAACCCCGGGCTGTACCTGTCCTGGGAGTGTTTGATGGGGACAGTGCAGGGGCAGATTGACGCTGATTGACAATGTTCAGAAAACCCATTTTGCAACTGTCTGTGGAAATGGGATTGAGAGGCAACTGCTAATGAAACGGGATCTCAGTGAAATAGAACCAATGAAAGGACAAGCTGGGCCATGTATATTCCTGCAAGTGTGGTGGCTTTCAACAGCTTTTTAATCTTGACATCACAGTGCAATTTGGCTTGGTTACGGTGTGCTTGGTTACGGTGCGCTTGGTTGCGGTGCGCTTGGTTGCGGTGCGCTTGGTTACGGTGTGCTTGGTTACGGTGCGCTTGGTTGCGGTGCGCTTGGTTGCGGTGCGCTTTGTTACGGTGCGCTTGGTTACGGTGCGCTTGGTTACGCTGTGCTTGGTTACGGTGCGCTTGGTTACGGTGCGCTTGGTTACGGTGTGCTTGGTTACGGTGCGCTTGGTTACGCTGTGCTTGGTTACGGTGTGCTTGGTTACGGTGTGCTTGGTTACGGTGTGCTTGGTTGCGGTGCGCTTGGTTACGGTGCGCTTGGTTACAGTGCGCTTGGTTACGGTGTGCTTGGTTACGCTGTGCTTGGTTACGGTGTGCTTGGTTACGGTGTGCTTGGTTACGGTGTGCTTGGTTACAGTCTGCTTGGCAGGCAACTCAATGCCCAGGTGTTTAAGTACCTGGTGGTTGTATCCAGCTGGCAAAGCCAAGTTGTGACTTTTGTTCTTGGTCAGTGAGGAGAGGATTTGGGAGATCTAATATAGAGATGGTTCGAACCTTTAAAGGAGAAGTCATTGAAGCCGAAATTGGTACGGAGCAGGAGAGAGTGAGAGAGAGAGAGCGAGAAAGAGAGAGAGAGAGAGAGTGGCATTAGCTTGGGTCTGGCACAGGGCCACAGTGAGGGAGTGGGAAAGTGGGATTAGTTTGGGGTGATACAGGGATATGGGGAGAGAGAAGAGCAGTGGGATAATTTGGGATTGGTACAGGGCTATGGGGAGAGAGCAGGATAGTGGGATTAGTTTGGGATTGATACAGGGCTATGGGGAGAGAGTGGGGTAATGGGATTAGTTTGGGATTGATACAGGGCTATGGAGCGAGAGCAGGGTAGTGGGATTAGTTTGGGATTGATACAGGGCTATGGGGAGAGAGTGGGGTAATGGGATTAGTTTGGGATTGATACAGGGCTATGGGGAGAGAGTGGGGTAATGGGATTAGTTTGGGATTGATACAGGGCTATGGGGAGAGAGTGGGGCAGTGGGATTAGTTTGGGGGTTGATACAGGGCTATGGGGAGAGAGTGGGGCAGTGGGATTAGTTTGGGATTGATACAGGGCTATGGGGAGAGAGTGGGGCAATGGGATTAGTTTGGGATTGATATAGGGCTATGGGGAGAGAGTGGGGCAATGGGATTAGTTTGGGGGTTGATACAGGGCTACAGGGAGAGAGAGGGGCAGTGGGATTAGTTTGGGGATTGATACAGGGGTTTGGGGAGAGAGAGTGGGACAGTGGGATTAGTTTGGGGATTGATACAGGGGTTTGGGGAGAGAGAGGGGCAGTGGGATTAGTTTGGGGGTTGATACAGGGCTATGGGGAGAGAGTGGGGCAGTGGGATTAGTTTGGGATTGATGCAGGGCTATGGGGAGAGAGTGGGGCAATGGGATTAGTTTGGGATTGATATAGGGCTATGGGGAGAGAGTGGGGCAATGGGATTAGTTTGGGGGTTGATACAGGGCTACAGGGAGAGAGAGTGGCAGTGGGATTAGTTTGGGATTGATACAGGGCTATGGGGAGAGTGTGGGGCAGTGGGATTAGTTTGGGATTGATACAGGGCGATGGAGAGAGAGTGGGGCAGTGGGATTAGTTTGGGATTGATACAGGGCTATGGGGAGAGAGCAGGGCAGTGGGATTAGTTTGGGATTGATACAGGGTTATGGGGAGAGAGCGGGACAGTGGGATTAGTTTGGGATTGATACAGGGCTATGGGGTGAGAGTGGGACAGTGGGATTAGTTTGGGATTGATACAAGGCTATGGGGCCAGAGCGGGACAATGGGATTAGTTTGGGATTGATACAGGGTTATGGGGAGAGAGCGGGACAGTGAGATTAGTTTGGGATTGATACAGGGCTATGGGGAGAGAGTAGGACAGTGGGATTAGTTTGGGATTGATACAGGGCTATGGGGAGAGAGTGGGGCAGTGGGATTAGTTTGGGATTGATACAGGGCTATGGGGAGAGAGTGGGACAGTGGGATTAGTTTGGGATTGATACAGGGCTATGGGGAGAGAGTGGGGCAGTGGGATTAGTTTGGGATTGATACAGGGCTATGGGGAGAGAGTGGGGCAGTGGGATTAGTTTGGGATTGATACAGGGCTATGGGGAGAGAGCGGGACAGTGGGATTAGTTTGGGATTGATACAGGACTGGGTGAGTGTGCAGGGCCCTGTCGGAGGTGCGATCTTTCAGATAAGATGCTAAACCGGGGGTCCCATCTGCCCCCTCACATGGATATAAAAGATCTGACCACCAGTATTTCGAAGAAGGGTCACAAGGCATTCAGCCCGATATCCTGCAGCCAAATATTCACCCCCCACTAAAGCAACATCGCATTTACCTTGTGGTTTGTGGGGCCTTGCTGTGTGAACAGGCTTTCCCCTCGTAAAACAGTGACCACCCTTCAAAAAGTGCAACCTTTGCTGTGAAGGCGCTCTGGTGGGGGGGGGAGGGGGCCGTGAGGTTGAGAAAGGCGCTATATGAATGCAGGCCTTTTACCTTGGGATGAAAGTCAGAAATTGCTGTCATCAGCTGTTTGGCGCGGAAGTGTTCGAAGGAGAAAGGTTTTCTCAGATGTGCACCCTGTAAAGGGGGGTGGGATGGAGTGGACTGCAAACAAGGTTTCTCTTTCACTTCTGCTAACTCTGGAACCTTTTACACCCGTCTGTCTGAGCACAGAGGCTAGTTTGTCACCAGTAAGCAAATATTCAAAGTTGACACAAGTTTCCCCTTGCTCTCTCTCTCTCTCCAGCCTGGAGATGCGATCCCTCTGAATGAGGAGGAGAACAGAAGGCCCCATTCAGGCCTTGTGAAATTTAATAAGGAGAAACTCTATATTGCTTTTTTTGACCTCTCTCTCTCTCTCTTTCTCTCTCTCTCTCTTCCCTC
The DNA here is from genome assembly GCF_964194155.1 of Cetorhinus maximus. Classification (NCBI taxonomy): domain Eukaryota; kingdom Metazoa; phylum Chordata; class Chondrichthyes; order Lamniformes; family Cetorhinidae; genus Cetorhinus; species Cetorhinus maximus. The sequence continues at coordinate 19,796 of NW_027597823.1, read as the reverse complement.
CCCACCCCCGAGTGTGTTTTAAATTTCTCCATCAGACAGGCCACAAGACCTGGGGCGCAGGGGGACAGGCTGCTGGGAATTTCCCTTGAGAAATATTCGACTGGTGTTCGGAGGTCGGGTCTGGAAATACTGGGAACAGGAGGAGGCCATTCAGCCCCTCGAGCCCTGCTCTGCCTTTCAGTCCTATCATGGATGACCCGCACCTCAAACCAATTTAACCACCTTTGTTCCACATCCCCGAATGAAGAAATAAAAATCTATCAATCTCCGTCTTGAAAGCTCCAGCTCACCACCGCGCACCCCCCCCCTCCCAAACTCCTTAGCCTTCCTGGGGGGAGAGAGAGAGAGAGAGAGTTCCAGATACCCCACTTTGTGTGAGGAAGTGCTTCCTGACATCACCTGGACGGCCTGGCTCTCATTTTAAGGTTCTGGACTCCCTCTCCCCTCCCGGCCACCCCCCCACCCCTACCAGAACATAAGAAATAGGAGCAGGAGGAGGCCATTCAGCCCTTCAGTGAGATCAGGGCTGACCTTCTACTTGAACCCCATTTTATTGCACTATCCCTGTACCCCTTGATGTTTTTAATATGTAGAAATCTGTCGGTCTCAGTCTTGAACTCGGTGACTGAGCCTCCACAACCCTCTGGGACAGAGAATTCCAAAGATTCACCACCCTCTGAGTGAAGAATTTCCTCCTCATCTCGATCCTAAATGGCCTGCCCCTTATTCCGAGACTGGGTCCCCTGGTTCTAGCCTGGTTTCCAGCCAGGGGGGATACACCCTTCCTGCATCTACCTTGTCGAGCCCTGTAAAAACGTTGTATGTTTGAGCGAGATCACCTCTCATTCGTCTAAACTCCAGAGAATAAAGGCCCAGTCTGTTGAATCTTTCCTCCCCAGGACAATCCCTCCATCCCAGGGATTAGTCTGGTGAACCTTCCATGCGCTCCCCGCTATGGAAAATATATCCTTCCTTAGGTAAGGAGACCAAAACTGCACACACTACTCCAGGGGCGTTCTCACCAAGGGCTCCACATCCCTTGGAGATAACTGCAGTAAGACGCCTTTACTCCAATACTCAAATCCTCTTGTAATAAAGGCCAACATAACACTTGCCTTTCCAGTTGCACCAGAGGAAACAGTTTCTCTCTATCGACCCTACTGAATCCTTTAATCATTTTCAACACTGCGACTGGATCACTGCTTAATTTTCTGGATTTGAAACAACACAAGCCAATGTTGGTTGAGGGACGAATATTGGCACCAGCCCATTGGGTAGAGTTCCCCTGCTCTTCTTCCCATAGTGGCCGTGGGATCTTTTGCGGACACCTGAGAGGGCAGAGGAAGCCTTGGGTTTACGTCCCATCTGAAAGACGGCACCTCCGACAGGGCAGCACTCCCTCAGTGCTGGCACTGGGAGTGTCGGCCTGGATTGTGCGCTCAAGGGGTGGGACCGGAACTCACGACCTTCTGCCTCTGGGGCGAGAGTGCTGGCCACTTGGCTAGAAAGGTTCTATTTTTACTCTGGTGGCTCCCACGCAGTCCAGTTGTAATGTTTCGAGATCCAGACCCACTTGGGCCCTCAGTTTAGCGGGTTAGAGGGAGGAAGTTCCAGAGCCGGGGGGGCCCCAGGGGCCTGAAGGCATGGCCGCCAGTGGTAGAGCGATAGAAATCGGGGATGCTGGAATTGTGAGAGCACAGAGATCTCGGAGGATTGGAAGACTGGAGGAGATTACAGAGATTGGATGGAGGGGGTGTGGTGGGTTCGGGTTAGTTGGGGGCAAGGTGGGGTGAGGATTTGAAAACAGGATAAGAATTTTAAAATCGAGGCTTTGCTAGATCGGCAACCAACCTGGGTCAGAGAGCACGGGGGGTGACAGGAGAATGGGACTTGGTGTGAGTGAGGACGTGGGCAGCGGAGTTTTGGATGAGCTGAAGTTTGAGGACAGTGGAAGGAAGAGAGGCCGGCCGTGAGAGCGTTGGAATTGGTGGAATCGGGGAGTGAGGGAGGCCAAAAGGCCTCACTAGGAGCAGAGGGCGAGAGAGAGAGAGAGAGAGACAAAGAGCGAGTGCAAAGCTCTATTTCCTACACCGGACAGATGACCTTTGAGTCCTCTTTCCCTGGCTGGAGTCTCCAGATTCCTAGAAATCCTTGGGTTCGACAAGATGCCTGCAACCGAGCTGGCCCAGAAAAATAAATAGAATTAGGGCCTGAGCCAAGGATTGGGGCCCAATGCTGCTGGTGGTTTTCTTGAAGCCTTTCATATGGTCTTGAACCAGGCCTTCAAACCACTAATGAGAGAGGAATTTTCAGCAGCAAATTTAACTGAACCTTTTGTGGCCGTATTCTGTGAGAAATGGGGATAATCCTTCCCATGTCTGGGAACCCTTCAGACACGGTTTACATGATATGTTCTTTACATGTGAGCTTTTTTATTGATGTGGAAGGGGATGTTGTTATCCCTCTTTTAAAAAAAGGGAATACTGCATCTTACTTCGGCACTTCGCAAATATTTTGACTTTTAGATTGAAGGGAACCAGATTTGTTCTAAACAATGTCACAGTGTAATGAACGTGAAAGCCTATTTTCACACAGCAAACTCCCATAAAGGGCAGTGTGATAATAGTCAGATAATCTCATTTGATGGTAGAGGGATAAATATTGGCCCTAGGACACTGTGGAGAACTCCCCTGCCCTTCTTTGAAATAATGGCTGTGGGATCTGTTATTTTCACCTGACTATAGAGCAAAGCTCCCTCTACACTGTCCCCATCAAACACTCCCAGGACAGGTACAGCACGGGGTTAGATACAGAGTAAAGCTCCCTCTACACTGTCCCCATCAAACACTCCCAGGACAGGTACAGCACGGGGTTAGATACAGAGCAAAGCTCCCTCTACACTGTCCCCATCAAACACTCCCAGGACAGGTACAGCACGGGGTTAGATACAGAGTAAAGCTCCCTCTACACTGTCCCCATCATACACTCTCAGGACAGGTACAGCACGGGGTTAGATACAGAGTAAAGTTCCCTCTTAACTGTCCCCATCAAACACTCCCAGGGCAGGTACAGCACGGGGTTAGATACAGAGTAAAGCTCCCTCTACACTGTCCACGTCAAACACTCCCAGGGCAGGTACAGCACGGGGTTAGATACAGAGTAGAGCTCCCTCTACACCGTCCCCATCAAACACTCCCAGGGCAGCTATAGCATGGGGTTAGGTGGCTCTGTATCTCATTCTGAAGTGTGGTGCATGTTATCAAAGTCCCACGCGTAATCTAGACACAATAGTGTAATCACTCACTCAGAAACACTTTCCCAAATGGTTTTGCTTTCATGGTCGTGCTTCAGTTAACAGAAATTAAATCATTCCGAGTTCCTATTCTAGTCCAGTACACACGGCAGACAAATCCTGGATCAGGTTCCGCTGCAAGGCCTCCCAGAGTCGGACAGCCCAGCGATGCTCACAGTCTGAATTGGCAGAGGAAGGAATGCTGACTGTGGCAAAGTGTCAGAGAGGGGCCAGGAGCCATATTCAACAGCGCAACTCACAGCTCGGAGCATGGAGCGCAACGTGGAATGGTGAGTGCATGTGGGAAGCATGGGTGTGGGGAAGCAAGATGGTGGATGTGTAATACCGAACCATTCCCCAGCCCCACTCTCTCAGGGGAATATCCGGCCTAGAGAACCCATCTCGGAAAACATAGCCCATTGCTGCACAGACTGCACCATCGTGTGTGCGTGTGCGCTTGTGCATATGTACACTTGTGCATGTGTGCCTGGGGCGCAATGGAGAGAACCATTTCTCAGTGTTTAACAAAATAGAGGCACTATTCGCAACGGCCTGACACAGAATTGCGTGGTGCGTGTGGTTTTCTGGAATATAAGTAGCCAGGCCTACCTTGAATACACTTGAGCTTATCTGGTGACTCCCGGGTCTCCCAGGCACCATCGGGCCTATCCGATCCTACCCTGGCACCACGCACCAAGGCCCACACAGGCCTGCCCGGGCTCACACAGGCCTGCCCGGCCGCACACAGGCCTGTCCTGTCGCACACAGGCCTGTCCTGTCGCACACAGGCCTGTCCTGTCGCACACAGGCCTGTCCTGTCGCACACAGGCCTGTCCTGTCGCACACAGGCCTGTCCTGTCGCACACAGGCCTGCCCGGGCACACACAGGCCTGCCCGGGCACACACAGGCCTGCCCGGCCGCACACAGGCCTGTCCTGTCACACACAGGCCTGTCCTGTCGCACACAGGCCTGTCATATCGCACACAGGCCTGTCCTATCGCAGACAGGCCTGCCCGGGCACACACAGGCCTGCCCGGGCACACACAGGCCTGCCCGGCCGCACACAGGCCTGTCCTGTCACACACAGGCCTGTCCTGTCGCACATAGGCCTGTCATATCGCACACAGGCCTGTCCTATCGCAGACAGGCCTGCCCGGGCACACACAGGCCTGCCCGGCCACACACAGGCCTGCCCGGCCACACACAGGCCTGTCCTGTCACACACAGGCCTGTCCTGTCGCACACAGGCCTGTCATATCGCACACAGGCCTGTCCTATCGCAGACAGGCCTGCCCAGGCACACACAGGCCTGCCCAGGCACACACAGGCCTGCCCAGCCGCACATAGGCCTGTCCTGTCGCACACAGGCCTGCCCAGGCACACACAGGCCTGCCCAGGCACACACAGGGCTGCCCAAGCGCACACAGGGCTGCCCAAGCGCACACAGGCCTGTCATATCGCACACAGGCCTGCCCAGGCACACACAGGCCTGCCCAGGCACACACAGGGCTGCCCAAGCGCACACAGGCCTGTCCTGTCGCACACAGGCCTGCCCGGGCACACACAGGCCTGCCCGGGCACACACAGGCCTGCCCGGGCACACACAGGCCTGCCCGGCCGCACACAGGCCTGTCCTGTCACACACAGGCCTGTCCTGTCGCACACAGGCCTGTCATATCGCACACAGGCCTGTCCTATCGCAGACAGGCCTGCCCGGGCACACACAGGCCTGCCCGGGCACACACAGGCCTGCCCGGCCGCACACAGGCCTGCCCGGCCGCACACAGGCCTGTCCTGTCACACACAGGCCTGTCCTGTCGCACACAGGCCTGTCATATCGCACACAGGCCTGTCCTATCGCAGACAGGCCTGCCCAGGCACACACAGGCCTGCCCAGGCACACACAGGCCTGCCCAGCCGCACATAGGCCTGTCCTGTCGCACACAGGCCTGCCCAGGCACACACAGGGCTGCCCAGGCACACACAGGGCTGCCCAAGCGCACACAGGCCTGCCCAGGCACACACAGGCCTGCCCAGGCACACACAGGCCTGCCCAGGCACACACAGGCCTGTCCTGTCGCACACAGGCCTGCCCAGGCACACACAGGCCTGCCCAAGCGCACACAGGCCTGCCCAGGCACACACAGGCCTGCCCAGGCACACACAGGCCTGCCCAGGCACACACAGGGCTGTCCTGTCGCACACAGGCCTGCCCGGCCGCACACAGGCCTGCCCGGGCGCACACAGGCCTGCCCGGCCGCACACAGGCCTGCCCGGCCGCACACAGGCCTGCCCAGGCACACACAGGGCTGCCCAAGCGCACACAGGCCTGACCAGGCACACACAGGCCTGCCCAGGCACACACAGGCCTGCCCAGGCACACACAGGCCTGTCCTGTCGCACACAGGCCTGCCCAGGCACACACAGGCCTGCCCAAGCGCACACAGGCCTGCCCAGGTGAACACAGGCCTGCCCGGGCACACACAGGCCTGCCCGGGCACACACAGGCCTGTCCTGTCGCACACAGGCCTGCCCGGCCGCACACAGGCCTGCCCGGGCACACACAGGCCTGCCCGGGCACACACAGGCCTGCCCGGGCGCACACAGGCCTGCCCGGCCGCACACAGGCCTGTCCTGTCGCACACAGGCCTGCCCGGCCGCACACAGGCCTGCCCGGGCACACACAGGCCTGCCCGGGCACACACAGGCCTGCCCGGCCGCACACAGGCCTGCCCGGCCGCACACAGGCCTGTCCTGTCGCACACAGGCCTGCCCGGCCGCACACAGGCCTGTCCTGTCGCACACAGGCCTGCCCTGGTGCACCCAGGCTCACACAGGCTTACCCAGACCCACCCTGGGCAACACAGGCCTACCCAGGCCAACCCGGGCCTACCTGTCCACAAACATCACGATCAGGTCCTTCTGAGCTTCGTGCTTCGCCATCTCCTTCTGCAGCCATCGCACCTTCTGCCCGCCACCCACCGTCCGAGCCACATCGCCTCCCTTCCACTCCTGGCCCAGTCCCAGAGTCTATAAGATTGAGGAGCAGAAGGAGCAAAATGAGACAAAACCCTGGGTAATGAGAGAGGTATTACAGCACAGAAACAGACCATTCAGCCCAAATGAACCATTCATGCTCCATGGAAGCCTCCGCCCATTTACTTCATCTCATTCCATCAGCAAATTGGCACAGGAGGAGGCCATTCAGCCCCTCGAGCCTGATCATGGCTGACGTGTCTCTTAACTCCATCTACCCACCTTGGTTCCACAACCCTTACTACCCTAACCTTCAATTCCTCTCTCCCCTGTGTGTTTATCCAGCTTCCCCCTTAAACATATCGACACTATTCACCTCGACCACTCCCTGTGGGAGCGAGTTCCACATTCTCCCCACTCTCTGGGTAAAGAAGTTTCTCCTGAAAGTGACTGTCAATTATATTTACGGCCCCTGGTTCTGCTCTCTTCTCCACGTCTGCCCTGTCATACCCGTTCAGAATCTTAAAGGCCTCTATCAGGTCACCCCTCAGTCTTCCCATTTCCTAAAGGAATGGGCCCCAGGCTGTTCATTGTTTCCTGATATTTATAAACCTTTTTATAAAACTTTTTTGCACCTTCTGTGCTGCTTCTGTAGCGGAATAGGGAGTGCATGCACAGTTCTGGCCTCCAAGTGTGGTCTAACTAAGGTTCGATAGAAGTTCAGAGTAACTTCTCTGATTTTTAATTGTATTGCTTTAGAAGTGAATCCCAGTGGTTTGTTTGTATTGTTTATGGGTCTTATTAACCTGATGGTTTGTGAATCTGTACCACTAGACCTCACTGTTCCTCCACACAATTTAAACTCTTACTTTTCAAGCTGTATATTTTTATTTCTTTGATCATGGGACGTGGGCTTCGCTGGCTGGGCCAGCATTTATTACCCATCCCTAGTTGCCCCTTGAGAAGGTGGTGGTGAGCTGCCTTCTCGAACCGCTTCAGCCCATGTGGTGTAGGTACACCCACAGTGCTGTTAGGGAGGGAGTTCCAGGATTTTGACCCAGCGACAGTGAAGGAACGGCCGATATATTTCCAAGTCAGGATGGTGAGTGGCTTGGAGGGGAACTTGCAGGTGGTGGTGTTCCCTTGTGTCTGCTGCCCTGGTCCTTCTAGATGGTAGAGGTCACAGGTTTGGAAGGTGCTGTTGAAGGAGCCTTGGTGAGTTGCTGTCGTGCATCTTGTAGATGGTACACACTGCTGCTACTGTGCGTCGGTGGTGGAGGGAGTGAATGTTTGTGGATGGGGTGCCAATCAAGCGGGGCTGCTTTGTCCTGGATGGTGTCAACCTTCTTGAGTGTTGTTGGAGCTGCACTCATCCAGGCAAGTGGGGAGTATCCCATCACACTCCTGACTCGTGCCTTGTAGATGATGGACAGGCTTTGGGGAGTCAGGAGGTGAGTTACTCACCACAGGATTCCCAGCCTCTGACCTGCTCTTGTAGCCACAGTATTTATATGGCTGGTCCAGTTTAATGTCTGATCAATGGTAACCCCCAGGATGTTGATAGTGGGGGATTCAGTGATGGTAATGCCATTGAACATCAAGGGGAGATGGTTAGATTCTCTCTTGTTGGAGATGGTCATTGCCTGGCACTTGTGTGGCATGAATGTTACTTGCCACTTGTCAGCCCAAGCCTGGATATTATCCAGGTCTTGGTGCATTTGCACAGGGACTGCTTCAGTGTGAGGTCTCCCTATTCTTCCCACAAAAATACGACCCCTCACACTTATCCCTACTGAAATTCTTTTACTCGCCCATTTTAAAAGCTTATTAATGTCTTCCTATATTTTATCGCATTCCTCCTCAGTATCAACTGTGCCCCCAATTTGGGATCATCTGCAAATTCAGAAATTGTATTTCTGATTCCCAAGTCCAAAGCATTTATGTAAATGGTGAATAATGGTGGTCCCAGCACAGATCCCTGTGCAACACCTCTTCCCATCTCCCTCCAGTCTCAATAACTATCTTTAACCCCGACACTGTAGTCTTGTAGCCAACTTGCTGTCCAATCTATCTGTCCCCTGGCTGCACACACTCTGGCCTTAGTCAGAAGTCTATCTTAGTGAAGGCCTTTTGAAAATCTAAATATATTACATCTCCTACGTTACCCTTCTCTACACTTCCTGGTACTTCTTCACAAAATTCAAATATTGGTCAAATATGGCCCTCTCTTTTAGATTCTGTGCTGACTATCCTTTATTATAGTTTTAGTTTCTAGATGCTTTTCTGGTTACGTTTTTGACTCCATTATTATTCCCATCACTGACATTAAGCGAAGTGGTTGATAGTTCCTGGACACTTTCTATTTCCTGTTTTAAATATGGGAGAGTACAAGGCATCTAGGAGGTCTTGTGGTGCAGGGGTAGTGTCCCTACCTCTGAGCCTGAAGCTCTGACTTGACCAAGGATGGTGTGTTCATAATGTGGCCAAACCGGTTGGGTATCAACCTGCAAATCCTTCCGACACATGCCAATAACAGGCGATAAGATTGGGAGGAGTTCCTGGTCAGCCATGTGATGAAAAGAGTGTCGGAGCCTCTATCATCACTATCCATAGCTCCAGGCTGTCGTATTCTTTTATGGGTGAGCGGGGGGGACTGTGTGAACTGCTCCACACACAGTCTGGGAAACACCACCACCTGCATTAGGCCAGCATTTATTGCCCATCCCTAATTGCCCCTTGAGAAGGTGGTAGTGAGCCGCCTTCTTGAACCGCTGCAGTCCATGTGGTGTAGGTACACCCACAGTGCTGTTAGGGAGGGAGTTCAAGGATTTTGACCCAGCAACAGTGAAGAACGGCCGATATATTTCCAAGTCAGGATGGTGAGTGACTTGGAGGGGAACTTCCAGATGGTGGTGTTCCCCATGTGTCTGGTGCCCTTGTCCTTCTAGATGGTTGTGGGTTTGGAAGGTGCTGTCTAAGGAGCCTTGGTGAGTTCCTGCAGTGCATCTTGTAGATGGTACACACACTGCTGCTACTGTGCGTCGGTGGCGGAGGGAGTGAATGTTTGTGGATGGGGTGCTCATCAAGCTTCTTGAGGGTTGTTGGAGCTGCACTCATCCAGGCAACATGCCCTCCATTAAGGGTGCAGACTAACTGAATGGCAGCCAACAGATCCAAATACTGAGGTAAAAGCAAAATGCTGCAGACGCTGGAAATCTGAAATAAAAACAGAAAATGCTGGAAAAGCTCAGCAGGTCTGGCAGCGTCTGCGGAGACAGATTCAGAGTTAACATTTCGAGTCCAAATGGGTCTTCTTAGTCATACGGACTCGAAACGTTAACTCCGTTTCTCTCTCCACAGAGGCTGCCAGAGCTGCTGAGCTTTTCCAGCATTTCCTGTTTCTGCTTTAGCTCCAAATACTGCCCGGGGCCTACAGACCACGAGGCTCCTTACGGCCGGGTGTTCCTTATGTTACTGGGGTGGCAATCCAAAGGCCGTGAGGTCAAACGTCACCGGGCCGTCGGTGAATTCGACGCTACGTGGGCCGACACCAGTATAAACACGACCGTGAGTCTGCCAGATTGTCCTTTTCAAACATCCTCCCCTCACCACCAACCTCCCCTCCCCTCCCCACCCCGTCAACAAACGTGACCCCATCGCTTGCTGGACCCTGCCCCATTCTTACACCCGCCACCTACCTTGACGGTGTAGTTAAAATGTTTTGCGGTCTGGATGAAGCGTTTGTACCCTTCCGTCTCACTGGTTGCCACGGTGACCACTAACAAGTTATCTGGGGGAGGGGGTGGGAGTGGTGAAGAGAAAGAGGCACACATGAGGTTAAAGGTCAGATATAATATCGCCATACCGGAAAAGGAACGAGATTTCCCCCTTCGCCCATCTCCCCCTCATTCACGCACCCTGCGCCTCCATTTAACGGCAAGGAAGCAAAAAGGCTGTCGGAATACTGACCTTCCTATCCAGGGGACGGGAACACACAGGGGTAGACGTTATACTCTGGCTGTAGAAAGCCCTGGATAGACCACACCGGGAATCACGACAGGCAGCTCTGGGCACCACACCTTAGGAAGGATATATTGGCCATTGGAGGGAGCGCAGTGCAGGTTTACCAGAACGATACCTGGGCTCCGGGGGTTAGACTATGAGGAGAGATCACACAACCTAGGGTCGCATTCACTGCAATTTGGTGATTTCAGCAAAGTTTTCAAGATATCAAGGGGAACAGAAAGGGTCGATGAGAGAGAAACGATTTCCGCTGGTCGGGGACTTAGACTAAGGGGGCAGAGTCTAGAAATTACAGGAGTGAGATTAGGGAACACTTCCACACACAAAGGGTGGAAGAGGTTTGGAATTCTCTCCCACAAACGGCAATCGATACCGTCGCTCACCATCCTGACTTGGAAATATATCGGCCGTTCCTTCACTGTCGCCGGGTCAAGATCCTGGAACTCCCTCCCTAACAGCGCCGTGGGTGTACCTGTACCACATGGACTGCAGCGGTTCAAGAGGGCAGCTCACCACCACCCCCTCAAGGGGTAATTAGGGATGGGCAATGAATGCTGGTTCAGAGCCAGCGACGCCCACATCCTGTGTTTTGGACAAGATGGCAAACCGAGGTCCCCTATGCCCTCCTGGGTGGATGTATAAGATTCACACCACCCACCCACCCACCTCCCCCCGCACACCCCATCACCCGCCTCGTCCCGGTCGCTATTGAAATAAGATTGGCGGAAGGGTTGAGAGCAAGAGGGCACAGATTCACGTGATTGGCTAAAGAACTGGGGGCGACATGAGGAAAAGCTTTTTTTTTCACTTGTACACAGCGGGTGAGGAACTGCCTGAGAGAGAGTGTGAGGGAGGCAGGTTCAGTCGGAGCTTTGAAATGGGGGAATTGGATAATTAACCGAGGAGAAACAAATCTTCACTGGGATCCGGGGAAAAGGCCGGGGGGCGGGGGCTGGGCCTGGGTGAGTTGGGCCGAACAGCCTCCTTCTGTGCTGTAACCTCCCGGTGATTCTAGGAGAAGGGGGGTTTCTCCCCCATGTGCTGGGACAACCATCAAAATCACCGCAAAAACATGATTTTGTCACGCTGCTGTTTGTGGGAGCTTGCTGTGCGCAAATTGGCTGCTGCGCCAGGAACAGAGCTGAGAAAGCGTGTGTAGGATACGATTACATACTGAGCAGGGGCAAGGCACAGTTCCGCTGCTGCAACTCACTTCAGCTCCTGACCATTTGGAAAACCAGAACACACTGAAGGTTGCGAGGAACAGATTTTCTCTCAGTTTTTGAACAATCAGAGTCCATCACTTCAACCCCATCCCCCATCTCTGTTCACCGACAGCCACAGGATTCAACTCACCTTCACTCAAAGTGCCCAATTCTCCAAAGCTACTTATTATGAGGGATATCCCTTGTGAGAAACTCTTTCAAACTCCCAGGGCAGGTACAGCACGGGGTTAGATACAGAGTAAATCTCCCTCTACATTGTTCCCATCAAACACTCCCAGGACAGGTACAGCACGGGGTTAGATACAGAGTAAAGCTCCCTCTAAACTGTCCCCATCAAACAGTCCCAGGACACGTACAGCACGGGGTTAGATACAGAACAAAGCTCCCTCTACACTGTCCCCAACAAACACTCCCAGGGCAGGTACAGCACGGGGTTAGATACAGAGTAAAGCTCCCTCTACACTGTCCCCATCAAACACTCCCAGGACAGGTACAGCACGGGGTTAGATACAGAGTAAAGCTCCCTCTACACTGTCCCCTACAAACACTCCCAGGGCAGGTACAGCACAGGGTTAGATACAGAGTAAAGCTCCCTCTACGCTGTCCCCATCAAACACTCCCAGGACAGGTACAGCACGGGGTTAGATACAGAGTAAAGCTCCTTCTACACTGTCCCCTTCAAACACTCCTAGGGCAGGTACAGCACAAGGTTAGATACAGAGTAAAGCTCCCTCTACACTGTCCCCATCAAACACTCCCAGGGCAGGTACAGCACAGGGTTAGATACAGAGTAAAGCTCCTTCTACACTGTCCCCTACAAACACTCCTAGGGCAGGTACAGCACAAGGTTAGATACAGAGTAAAGCTCCCTCTACACTGTCCCCATCAAACACTCCCAGGGCAGGTACAGCACAGGGTTAGATACAGAGTAAAGCCCGCAGGGCAGGTACAGCATCAGGTTAGGTCAACTTGCTTTCCTGGCCAGCAACATGATGGGGTTGTTGGAATAGGTTATAAACACCACTACACACATTACTTCAGAAAGAGGAATTTATTTACCCCACAGGACTGGAGAAATTTAACTCTGACAATAGATTGGATGGGCTGGGGTTGTTTTCTTTAGAACACAGGAGGGTGAGGGGAGATTTAGGAGTGGAGGGGGCCTATGCAGGAAAGGTAGGAAAGGCCTGTTCCCCATAGCCAGGGGGTATAGATATAGGGTAATAGGCAGGAAATTTCGAGTGAATTCGAGGGGAAATGTGACCATGATCACTACCATCTAGAAGGACAAGGGCAGCAGGCACATAGGAACACCACCACCTGCAAGTTCCCCTCCAAAGTTCAAGAAGGCAGCTCACCACCACCTTCTCAAGGGGCAACACTCCCACAGAGTGGGTGGGAGAGGCAGGAAGCCTCACCATCTTTAAAAAACACCTGCATAAGCACTTCAAGTGCCGGAACCTACCGGACTACAGACCAAGAGCTGGGGAGTGGGATTCGACTGGGTGGTTACTTGTTGGCCAGCACAGACACATTGGGCCGAATGGCTTCTGGCCCTGCTGTAAATTTCTATGTCTCCATCAATCACATCTGGAGTGAAAGGGCTCAAAGTGACAGAGCTGTCAGCCACCTGTCCTGCTCGGTGGGGGTGAGGGGATGGGGCACAGAGGATACCCTCTCTCGCCTAACACAACCTCTCACTTTTTTTAATATTCGCTCATGGGATGTGAGCTTCGCTGGCTGGGCCCAGCATTTATTGCCCAACACTAATTGCCCCTTGAGAAGGTGGTGGTGAGCTGCCTTCTTGAACCGCTGCAGTCCCTGTGGTGTAGGTACACCCACCGTGCTGTTAGGGAGGGAGTTCCAGGATTTTGACCCAGCGACAGTGAAGGAATGGCCGATATATTTCCAAGTCAGGATGGCGTGTGACTTGGAGGGGAACTTGCAGGTGGTGGTGTCCCCATGTGTCTGCTGCCCTTGTCCTTCTAGATGGTAGTGATTGTGGGTTTGGAAGGTGCTGTCTAAGGAGCCTTGGTGAGTTGCTGCAGTGCATCTTGTAGATGGTACACACACTGCTGCTACTGTGTGTCAGGGTGGAGGGAGTGAATGTTTGTGGATGGGGTGCCAATCAAGCGGGGCTGCTTTGTCCTGGATGGTGTCGAGCTTCTTGAGTGTTGTTGGAGCCGCACCCATCCAGGCAAGTGGAGAGTATTCCATCACACTCCTGACTTGTGCCGTGTAGATGGTTTTTGTGGTGCAACATCTTTCAGCAGCGGAAAGAGAGGGAATTACCTGCTCTCATTATTGGACACCTCAGCAGGTCCAGGAGAAAAATAAAGACTTGCATTTATATAGAACCCCAGGACGCCCCCAAGCGCTTTACAGACAATGAAACACTTCCTGAAGTGCAGGCGCAGCTGTAATGTCGGAAACGCGGCAGCCAATTCGCGCACAGCAAGCTCCCACAAACTGCAATGCGACAATTACCGGAACATCGGCTTTTATTTACGCAGTGATGGGCAAGGAATGAATACCAGCCCGGACACAGGAGGACGGCAGGAGCAAGGTGGGGAGGCGGAGGGAGGAGCGAGGACTCCTGCTCTTCTTCTAGTCGTGTCCACGGGATCTTTTGCCTCCGCCCGAGGGCAGACGGGGCTTTTAACGCCTCACCTCCTGCGGTACTGGCAGCGGAGCGGTCGGCCTAGGTTGTGGGCTGAATTCTGGCGAGTGGGGCCTCGGGGTTCGGAGGTGGTGACGGGGGGCGGGGTGGGGGTGTATCCCCTGGTGTCCTGGGCCAACATTTAATCCCCCCTCAGCAACTCGTGCCCCACACCCCCCCCCAACCCCACAACTGGCTTCATCGTACATTCGTGGAGCTGGAATCTGACCCGGGGTGACCTTTGAGTTTTCAACCCAGCGTGTCGAGCCCTTTAACCGTCAGCTGGCTTGGCCCCCTTCAAGAGTCCCTCAGGCATCCCAGCGCACATACACCACATTCCACTGCAAAAGCTAAGGGCGCTTTTAAAACTAAAACTGGTCACAAAAGCACTGCACCAGATAATGAGAGCTGACTGGAAGGGGCGGGAAAAGAAAATATGATTCCTGCCAGACGAGTTTTGGGATTCATCCTGGGGAAATATTTAATTAAAAAGAGAGAGAGAGAGAGAGAGGAAAAAGACAGGCATTTTCTACAGCACTTTACAAAACCTCAGAACGTCCCAAAGTGTTTTACAGCCAATGAAGTGCAGTCACTGCTGTAATGTAGGAAATGCAGCAGCCAATTTGTGCACAGCAAGCTCCCACAAACCAGCAACAACCAGATATTCTGTTTCTTTTTAAATGATGCCGATTGAGGGATAAATATTGGGCCCAGGACACCTGGGGGTGGGGGTGGGGGCGGAAACTCCCCTGCTCTCGAAATGGTGTCTTCCAGATCTTTCAGGTCCATCTGAGAGGGCAGGCAGAGCCGCGGTTTAACGCCTCATCTAAACGACGGCATCTCCTGCAGTGCGGCACTCCCTCAGTACTGGCACTGGCAGAGTCCGCCTGGATTATGGGCTCAAACCCCTCAAGTGGGACTCAAACCCCCGATCTTCTGACTGCAAGGCAAGAGAGAGACCCACTGAAGCACTTATACATCAACGTGACGTTAACTCGTGACACTATGTAAACATTCCTCTCACCCCCACCCCCAACCCTGGGGACAAGTTTTGGAGCTGCCACCTGGAATTATTACATTCCAGGATTATTTTTCAGAATTTGATATAATTCTAAAGATTGTTTTTCCTTTATCAGGGAAAAACAAAGTTGCCAGATGATCCACTCCACACGGATTGGGGATGGGAATGACTAAGTTATCTATCTCTATGGCAACAGTCAACACACCAAAATTGTACTCAGTCACTCACACAAGGAAATGGTTGTCATAATATTAGTGAATATTGTTGAAAAAAGATATATGTTGAACCTTTTCGTCTTGTAGTCATCAGGACACTCACAAGAATATCAATATAAGGGGAAACAACAATTTATACTGCACGGGAAGAGAGTGATGATTGGTTGGCGAGCACTCAGTTCCAGCAGAGGCCATAACCCATTTGGAAAGAAAGATTTGCATTTATATATCACCTTTCACAACCCCAGGATGTCCCAAAGCGCCTCACAGCCAATGAAGAACAATATCGCTAATGGCAGCTGCCAATTCGTGCACAGCGAAATCCAGTGGGCAGTGATCCGATAACGCCTCGGTGAGCTTAGCTGCGAGATCAACATTGGCCCCAGGACACCGGGCAGACCTCCCTCCCCCCGCCCTTCTTCCAAAAGTGGCCCTGGGACCTTTCAGGTCCACGCGAGATGGCAGAAGGGGTCCCTCGGTTTAACGTCTTGTCTGAAAGATGGCACGTCCGACAGCAACGCTCCCTTGTTACCAAAGCTCGGGAGAAAGAACATGAGAAATAAGGGCAGGAGTAGGCCATTCGGCCCCTCGGACCTGCTCCGCCATCCAATGAGGCCAAGGTTGAGCTGATTGTGGCCTCAACTCCACTTTCCTGTCTGACCCCCATAACCCTCGAGTCCCTTGTCGATCAAAAATCTGTCTAACTCGGTCTTGGGTATATTCACTGACCCGGCCTCCACTGCTCTTTCAAGGGAGAGAATTCCAGGCACCAAAGAGCATCAGAGAAAAAAATTCTCCTCGTCTCCATCTTAAATGGGAGACCCCTTATTTTTAAACTGTGCGCTCCTAGTTCTAGATTTCCCCCATGACAGGAAACATCCTCTCAGCATCCCGCCTTGTCAAGCCCCCTCAGGATCTTACATGTTCCAGTGTTGGCCTGGACTCTTCTTTTGCATTCCAGTCTCTGGAGTGGACACTTGAAGCTCTGGGGCAACACCGGCCATGACAGTCATTCCAGTAAGGTCCTTTATTGTTCCTGAAGTGCTTTTGAACATCCCTTGATGGGCATTCTTACAGGACTCAACAGGATAGATGTTTCCCCCTGGCTGGTGGGGGTGTCTATAACCAGGGAATACAGCCTCAGAATAAGAGGCGGGCCATTTAGGGACCTGAATGAGGAGAAATGCCTTCAGAGGGACGTGAATCCTTGGAATTCTCTGCCCCAGGGAACTTTGGAGGCTCAGCCATTAATTATGTTCCAGACAGAGATCGACAGGTTATATTAAAAACAGCAAGGGATACGGTGCTGATGTAGCAGATCAGCCATGAACTCACTGAATGAATGGAGAAGCGGGCTCGAGGGGCCGAATGGCCTACTCCTGCTCCTACTTCTTATGATCATATTTTTTTTAAACCACTTGACCAACATTCAGTTGTTAAAGGCAAAAGCTGTGACAGCTGAGTCGAGACGTTTGGGGTGAATTGGCTGGAGATTCACTTCCAGGAATAAGTCACTTGACTTGAGGTGGTGAGCGGCAACTGGAAAATTTGGGATCCTTTCCTAATTCCATCTCTCGTTCTCTCTCTTGTAGGGAATTTTTTTGTCTCTCTTCCATGGGAACGCCAGGATTTTATGTCTCCCTCTCTGGGATTATCGGGATTTTCTCTCACTGGGAATGTCAGGATTTTGTCTCCCTCACTGGGAATATTAGGATTTTCTCACACTGGGAATGTCAGGATTTTCTCTCACCGGGAATGTCAGGGTTTTGTCTCACTGGGAATGTCAGGGTTTTGTCTCACTGGGAATGTCAGGGTTTTGTCTCTCTCACTGGGAATGTCAGGGTTTTGTCTCACTGGGAATGTCAGGATTTTGTCTCACTGGGAATGTCAGGGTTTTGTCTCACTGGGAATGTCAGGATTTTCTCTCACTGGGAATGTCAGGATTTTCTGTCTCTCTCACTGGGATTGTCAGGATTTCCTCTGGGAATATCAGGGTTTTTCACTGGGAAAATCAGAATTTTCTATCTCTGGGAATGTCAGGATTTTCTGTCTTTCTCACTGAGAATATCAGTATTTTCTCACACTGAGAAAAATCAGGATTTTCTCTCTGGGAATGTCAGGACTTTCACTCACTGAGAATATCAGGATATCCTCTCTCTCTCTCTCTCTCTAGGAATGTCAGAGTTTTCTCTCTCTCACTGGGAATGTCAGGATTTTAAGATCCGTACGTCCCCCATCCCCCCTTCCCCTTTTCCTTACCTGGGAATAAGGGCTTGGGCTTGTCAGCTGAGACCCAGTTGGGTCCCAGCAGGATCCAGAACATTCCCAGTAGGAGATCCATCCTGCTCTCTCTCCCCCTCTCGCCGTCTCTTCCCGTCGCGTCTGCGGTTGTTGCAAATGGCTTGTTACATTGAAACTGACACTCGGGCCAATCAGAGCTCGACGTGGGCCTTGATGGACAGGTCGCCTCAGCCAATCGGGAGTGGGGAAGTGGGCGGCGCCATTCCCTCGCCCCACCCACAATTTAAAAACTACAAAAAAGTTCAGGGGAAGGAGAGGAGGGGATAGAGAAAGAGGGAGAGGGGAATCATTCACCCTGCCACGTCTACAGAAAGTTGGCAAACACTTTGAGAGGGGGAAGGAGACAAGAGAAAAGGGAAAGAGGGAGAGGAAGGCTGGAGAAGAGAGGAAAGGGGGGGAGGAGAGAGGAAAGAGAGAGAGGGTGAAAGAAAGAGGGACAGGGAAGGAGAGAGAGAGGGAGGGTGAAGGGGGGGAGAGAGGGAGGGTGAAGGGGGGGGAGAGAGGGAGGGTGAAGGGGGGGAGAGAGGGAGGGTGAAGGGGGGGAGAGAGGGAGGTGAAGGGGGGGGAGAGAGGGAGGGTGAAGGGGGGGAGAGAGGGAGGGTGAAGGGGGGGGGGAGAGAGGGAGGGTGAAGGGGGGGGGAGAGAGGGAGGGTGAAGGGGGGGGGAGAGAGGGAGGGTGAAGGGGGGGGGAGAGAGGGAGGGTGAAGGGGGGGGGAGAGAGGGAGGGTGAAGGGGGGGGGAGAGAGGGAGGGTGAAGGGGGGGGAGAGAGGGAGGGTGAAGGGGGGGGAGAGAGGGAGGGTGAAGGGGGGGGGAGAGAGGGAGGGTGAAGGGGGGGGGAGAGAGGGAGGGTGAAGGGGGGGGAGAGAGGGAGGGTGAAGGGGGGTGGAGAGAGGGAGGGTGAAGGGGGGTGGAGAGAGGGAGGGTGAAGGGGGGTGGAGAGAGAGGAGAAGGGGGGTGGAGAGAGGGAGGGTGAAGGGGGTGGAGAGAGGAGGGAGGGGGGAGAGAGGGAGGGTGAAGGGGGGTGGGAGAGAGGGAGGGTGAAGGGGGGGGGAGAGAGGGAGGGTGAAGGGGGGGAGAGAGGGAGGGTGAAGGGGGGGGGAGAGAGGGAGGGTGAAGGGGGGGGGAGAGAGGGAGGGTGAAGGGGGGGGGGAGAGGGAGGGTGAAGGGGGGGGGGAGAGAGGGAGGGTGAAGGGGGGGGAGAGAGGAGGGTGAAGGGGGGGGAGAGAGGGAGGGTGAAGGGGGGGGAGAGAGGGAGGGTGAAGGGGGGGGAGAGAGGGAGGGTGAAGGGGGGGGAGAGAGGGAGGGTGAAGGGGGGGAGAGAGGGAGGGTGAAGGGGGGGGAGAGAGGGAGGGTGAAGGGGGGGGGAGAGAGGGAGGGTGAAGGGGGGGAGGAGAGAGGGTGAAGGAGAAGGAGAGAAAGGGTGTGAGAGAGAGAGACAAAGAGAGAGGCAAGGAAAGAGTGAGGCAGGGAAGAAGAGAGAGGGATGAGAGAGGAAAGGAAGCAGATGAGAGATGGAAGGACAGAAAAAGATGACAGGGAGAAGGAAGGAGTGAGAGTGCGAGAAGGAAGGAGCAAGGAAAAGAGAGAGAGTGAGAGGTAAGGAGCGAGAGGGGAGGGTTAAGAGAGAGAGAGAGCAAAGAAGAGGGAAAGAGAGAATGAGAGGGAAGGAGTGAGAGGGAAAGAGGAAGAGATACAACACAAAAGGAAAGGACTCAATCCCTTGATGTCTGTACGGAGAACTTTCCAGAAAACAGTAGACTACTAAGCAAATAACATCCTGTTTCTTTATATAGAAAACCAGGTTCTCCCAAGAATCCTAACCAGAACAGTTTGTCAGCAGATTTGAACGCTCATTCTGAAAAATCTGCTCACATTTGGACCGAAGTCAGAGACCAGAATTTGAATGAAGCTACAGAGAGAAAGACTTGCATTTATGTAGCGCCTTTCACATCTGCCCAAACAGCCACGGCTGCTATATTATTTTTGGCGTGAGGCCACTGTCGTAATTGAGGGGAAATACAGCAGCCAGTTTGTGCACAGCAAGATCCCACAAACAGCAATGGCCAGCATTGTTCTTTGGA